>NC_081413.1:292825582-293000582 GCF_030272615.1 Cryptomeria japonica
TGTGCCTCAAAGGGTAACCCAAGCCTAAGTGGAGCAAGATGTGTGGCGCATGATCAAAGTAAAAATATCCTTGCACAAATATCAAAGAATTTAGGCAAAACCACAAACAACATTACAAAATTCAAGTTTTCTTTGCTAGGGTTGCAGTTGGGTCTGGAATTAAGTGCTAGGAAAATCCACCTTGAAGGCAACTCACTAATAATAGCCAACACTATTAGACAAAATTTTACCCCTAATTGTAAGTTTGATTGATGACTAAAACCCATTAGAGATCTAGTTAATGTTGTAAATGTGAAGTTGATGGTGTGTCAATATGGTTGTCATTGATGTCAACGTATTGATTATGTGTTTTAGTGATTGGTTTATACTCCACATTTTTTATGTGTTGCAGTTCTAGTTATGAGTTTTTGGTATGATTTTGGAAGTTGCTTTGAGATGTCATGCTTATTATTTGGTGCTCTAGAAGTATGTTCAATGATGATGATGTTTGATAGTGTTTGCAATGCACCGCATTTCTCCACATTTCTATTTCTGGTGATGAGTTTTTGGATTTATGTTATTCATATCTTTATCTTTGATATTTTAATTTGGAATGTGATGATGTGCTCCAGAGTTGTGGTTGTGGTTATATTCATTTTGGGTTTGGTTGACCTTGAATGTTTCTATTTTTTCTCTAATATTTGTGGCGTATGGATAATGTGTTGTTTTGATTGATCTAGTGCATTGTGGTGTGGCTCACTTCTCATTCCTTTCCACCATAGGAATGTTCAGTGTAGAACTATTTCAAATTGTGTTTCAATGAATTGTTTCCTTGGCCGACTTGGGAAATTCTTATTTAAGAGATCAGTATAAATAAAGGATGATTATAATGAAGAAAATACAGAATCAAATGGATTGAAAAGGAAGAACTATTTTTTGTGAATGTGTGTGAGGTTGTGTTAAGTTGTGGTTGAGCAGTGAGATTGTGTGTTGTTATTGTTTGGTACCAGAGGCAGTGAGCCAAATATTTATTCTGGCATTGCAACGTTGTGGTAGTTGTGCTTCAATGGTGGATTCTTTTTTTTCTTTCTTCTTCTTCTAGCCAGTGAGCCCCTCTTTTTCTAGCGATTGTGGTCAGGCAGTGAGCCAACCTACAGTGAGAATTCTTGCAGTGAGCCGCCCTTTGTAAAAATCATCTTAACCAGTGTCACCCTAATAGGTGTTTCATAATTGAGAATTCGCATTCTCCGTGGTTTTTCCCTCCTTGGTTTTTTCACATAAAACATGGTGTTCATGTGTATGTTTCATATGTGTGCTCTTTCATGCTTTTATTTGTTTATGGTTAAGAATCAAAATTTTGTTTACTGGATTTGTTTTTGTGGAATAAATAAAACATTTTTAATTGGTACAACCGATTTACCCCCCCCCCCCTCTCTTAGTTGTTTGGGATATTCAATAGTTAGTAGATTTGATGAGTTCAAAGTGACATGTGTATACCATGAGGGGAAAGAGGTAGCAAACAACCTGCCTAAGCTAACTATGGAAAGGTTGGATTAGTAGTAAGGGTTCGACTACATAAAAAAAGTGTTGACATGGCAACAATGTTGAATGATGGTGGGCCTTAGGACACTGCCAACCCATTATTTTATGTGGCAGAAAGAGAATTGGATAAATATTCTGCTCTCCCACAAATGAAATCATACAACAACAATATTTGAAGTAGAAAATCAAAAAAGGAATGCACATTGGTGGTGTGAAAATGAGAGATTCATAGTGGTGAGGTGCACGTCACCTAACATGTAACTATTAAAGTACTGAAGGTTAGTGTGATTAATGTCAAAGCGTGCAAGTATTTAATATCTAGACTCTTTGTATATTTGACAAATTAGATAGGACATGACGTGAATTAGATGGAATCATGAAAAGGAAAGCAAGGGAAAGGCCTTATGTGGTTGAGATAGATTTCTGAAATCTATTTATATCCTCTAGTGGTCAAGATGACTCACTCAATTGGCTATGAGACATAGTATTGTTAGGGATAAAATATGGAAACTCCCATAAGGTTGGTATCAAAAAAGAATCAAATGTCTTTCTTAGGAAATTTCTCAGAGAAGCATCTCAAAACAATTCTCAAATCATCCCATTGTCTGGTAACTCATGTGGTTGAAGTCATATTAGGTGAAGAATTTATCAAGAGAGATGTAACATCTTGCTAGGGAACCCCAGATTAATAGCAACTAATAACTCAAATACATAGAAAAAATAAATTAAGAGGGAAACATAACATATCATTCATCTTTCCACTCAATACAACACTAAGTAAATGCATTACATAACATAGAGGAAATACGGCAATGTTAAGAGGAAAACTTTATCTCATCACAAAATGAAACTCTAAGGGTTCCCTAGTGTCGCTACTAAGAAACAGTAATAGTGTCATTCATTAATCATATAACTCATCACATAAGATCTATGCTAAGTTCATTTTTAAGCACCAAATGAAAGATTCCTATGATAACCTTCATTAAAAATAAGAACATATATGTAATTCACATAAACCATTCACTTGCAAGACATCCATTGATACAATTACATTTGTTACAATAGTTCTATTACAATTATTTCCACTTTGGATAATCTCAAATATCTTTTTAGTTACAAATACAAATATATAGTTACATATTCTTTTTCATCACTTTTGGAAGATACATAACATATAACAACATAATGGTAGATCATCTCGCAACTAGAATATGAAGGCACTGAAAAGCACATGGTAAAGATCCATCTAGTCACACACAAACAAGTCCACCAAAATATTCCCAATGGGTGAAAAATAAACACCACCTAACCATGCAGAACCCATAGGCCCACCCCCTGTGCTAGGAGATAGGCATAAGGCCCCAATCAACAAACAAGAAGGCTAGGGATAAATGAACTAAACATACTCACATCCAAGATACAAAAGATACCAACTCATGAGATAAGAAAGTAAAGATAACAACCAAAAGACCATCCAAAGAGACATCTAAAATTCATACAAAGGGTAACAAATCAAAACCTTCAAAGGACTCCCAAAGGCTTCCACATAAAGACTGACACAACAAGATACTAGAATACATGAAGGGGAGAGTGTCATCATATAGCCTTGAGACTCATGTAGAACTATACAATCCTTTTTTGGGGATAAGGCATTACACTATCAAGCTAGCTCAACACCTCTATAAATGGGCAAGCTTGCTAGCTCAACACCTCAACAGGTGGATAGGCCTTCCCAATCTTTACCTTTATCTAAATGAGCACATGAGGTCTTGAGTGGGGCACAATAAATTATCTTATTAGTGTGTAAACCCAACCCATAGTTTTATTAATGTTATCACCTATTACTCTACTCACCTATGAGTTAACTTGGCAGCCACTTAGGGCCCCGACCCCTGTAGAGAGCCACTCCTCCTTAATGCAACTAGACATCCTATCCTTTATGGCTCAATATAAGCATCATGAAGCATAATATAACCAAATAGGAACATAAAGGATCCATACACATGCATAGATAGCACATTTTGCAAATAGGACTACCAAACATAGACCAGTCACAAGATCAAGTCTTGAATCTTAATCTTAATCTCAAAAAAAACTATTCTTTTTCACAAGCCAAATCAAGAAAGGAAATATGAACTCCAGTCCAATCAAATTAAACCAAATCAAACACATAATTCCAAAATTGACAAGATAAATGGTCATCAAAGCCTCTGGTACTGACTTGGAAGTCAAAATAGGTCAAAACTAAAAATTGATTTAAACCTAGAAACATTTGTGTAGGTGGTCAACATAGTTGCATAGGTGGTCAAGATAGCTACACAAATGGCCTATGTTCTACCCAAGCAATGCCTAAAACTACGTAGATGGCCAGAAATAGGGAAAAAGCATAACAAAAAAAATCAAAATTAGATTCTAACAAAAAACCCATTTGAGAAGGGTCTAATCACACATGAAAAACATTGTAAATGACACACATATTCTCATAGGGTTCATAAACAAGAATGCAAAAAAATTGGTAAACTAAAACATTGAATCCCCATACCCAATTTTGAGCAAACACAATCTTTACAAATCACAAATAACAACTTAAATTCAGACAATAAATGTTGGGAAATAAGGTGTTGTACACCTTGCATGATAATGTTATAATTATAATATTTTATTTATTACGTGATGTTGTACATGGATGTGTAACATGTAGTGAATATTTTCAAGGCCACTTGATGAATTGTATTGTAACATTGGGATTATTATATTGTATTTATTTAATATTGAGGAAAGATATTTAAAAAGAGAAAAGTTAGTACCCAATATTAAATGTAGGGTCAAGGGGGTAATTAGCACATGGTTTTACTTTTACCACTAGTTGTTTTTTGTGTGAGCTTGGGTCTATATAAGCAAGCACATGTTTAGTGGTTAAGGTTGGCTAGTGGTTTTGGGTTTTTATTGTATTGAGTCCTTTGGAGGATTGTATTTGTGAAGCATGGCATGGGATGTGTGGATTCATGCTTGGACACATGGGAATGCATTTAAGGGCTTGATGGTTTGAAGGTATTCATTGTAACTCTATGTTTCTTTAGGGATAATTAATACGATGGAGTATGGATGCTTTTGGAGGCTGAGTTTTTCCCTCATGAGGGTTTTCCCAAGATATATCTCATGTTATCTTGTGGCTTGTATATTTAATCTTTGTATTATGGTGATTCTGTAAGCTTGTATGCATGCTTTTCCATCATGGGTTATGAAGGAAATGAAATATTAGAATGTGGGTTTAAAGCATTATTTCCTAACAAGTGGTATGAGAGCTTTCATGGTTGATTTGGGATGATAAACCTCGCTTGAATAGAAGAGGTGCAAAGTGGAAGTCATGGCTATACATGAAAGGATTTGAAAATTACAAGGTATGGAACAAACTTGCAGGTTGTTTGATTGCGAACAAACTTGCAGGTTGTTTGATTGCATATCTAAGTTCTTTAGGTTTTATATTGTGATGGGTTGTTTGCAAATTTGGGGTTTGAAGAAGATTTGGTCAAAAGGGTTTCCTTTGGATGTGCATTTAAATGAGGGTTTTGGGCAGAATTTTCATAAATGACCCCCTGGGAAAAAATGGACCTCACCATTGGATCCGGTTTGGTTGAGAAACGAAAATTGATATAAATTTTGCCCTTGTTTGGTCACGGTTGAAAATATTGCAAAAAAAATTTAGTTGATAGCCATGACGGTCGTCAAATTTGGATTGGCGATCTACAGAATATTAAAAAAAATATTATTTGTCCCATCAAAAAATATTTGGTACTTGTAAAATTAAAAAAATAAAAATGGGGGAGGCATTTTAAAAGCGAATGAAAAAATTATATTTTGGATGGGAGTCGGGCCACCAACCCCGACCCCCATACCCTCCTTGCAGCCTATGGCACCAGTGGTACCTTCTGTCGGCAAAGGGACTATTGGTAGGTACCACCATTGGGCCCTACCAAGTACAGGTCCCATGGCAGGTACTGGTAAATCTGGGCCCCCACGTTAAAAACAAATTGCCACATCAAATTTTTAAATCAACTACAAATGTTTTTTTTATTAGATAGTATTTTAATTAAATTTTTGGTTTTGAAAAATTAAATAAAAATGTATAATGATTTCAGGTCTGAAGGTAGTGAAATTTTTTAAAATTTGAGAAAATGAATTTTTGGAAAAAAAATTGAAAATGAATTTTTTGAAATCCACAAATTATTTCTATAAAAGGAAATTGGTTGATTTTATTCAACAAAGCATAACTTTCACCGGGGGAGTCTTTTTTCTGACTTTGTATACTCGTTAGAAATTTGATTCTAAGAACTACAGATTGGTGTAGGTGTGGTTCTTTGGTTTTGCCATTTTTACATTTTTTTGGAGCCTGGAAATCAAATGTTCTCATTTTCATAGTTTTGATCATTACTTTTGCTTACGAAATCGGATTTTCGATTTCGAATATGTGTTGGAAAGAATAGTCAATCTACTATAGTGTGATGCTATTATTTTATCAGTTTGATGAGTTTGGAGAGGTTCTTACTTGTTTGATCACTTGTAGGTGCTTGATATTCAGGGTGTAAGTGTGAGTGCATCCAGACAAGTCATGAGGTGAAACCTTGTGGGAGTACATGTTTTTATGAGATATTTATGATGATATAGATGATTATCATATTTGGTTCTCCTTGGTACAATTTTACAGGTTTTTTTCAGAGTTGGACTTTGATGGTAATGGTTACATAGTTTGTTCTTAGTTCGAGGACATGGTTGGACATTGTTTGAGACTTGGAGTTTCATGTGGGTGATAGTTGAGTGCAGTACAATGTTAGTTATGATTATGGTGTCATGGGTATGTAGGTACATATTTTGCATTGACACGACATAATCATGTTTGTGGCGATTTGGTGGTGATTTGGTTTGATGTTAGGAGATTGTTGATTATCTCTTATATTCGTATTTGGTTCCTTGACTATGGTACTTGGTTGTGGACATGTTAGGCAAATCAGATCGGATGTTGATTTGGTGTTTGAGTCATGTGGTCTATGGGATTATTCTCTTTGATATCTCTGTATGTAGTTTGCTAATGTGGTGGTGAGTTTTCATGTTTCATTGATTAGATCTTCAAGTTATGCAGGTTGTGGATTATCTTTCCATGCACTTGCAATGGGATGACTCAATATGAATTGTCTATATACACGTGATTGATTCATTGTGGTGCATTCATGTTAATTGGCTTTGTTTGTGGTTATATGTGCATTGGTATGTTTTCTTTGGGATTAGAGGATGGATGATGTTTATAGTACCTAGATAGTTGGCGTTGGGACTTGTAGCATGTGGTTTATCGTGATGTCATGATAGCTTAGTTATTCATTGGTTACACTTTCAACGGGAGCTTTTGATAGTGATGTATTGGCAGTATAGGATTAATTCTTGATTGGTGGTTTGTTGGCGGTTGTATGTATCTTTTTGTCTTGGAGTTCATGGTTACACTTGATTTTATTGATTTTTTAGTTGTATGTGTGTAGACTTGGATGTTCTTCATGTAGGAGATGGTTTTCATGATGCCATGTGTGACTTAGTATCATGATTCAGTGGGAGTTGTTGGCAGTGATGTGTATTCACCATTGGATGGTGGATGATCTTCTTAGTGTGCAGTTGTTGGAGGAGATCTTGATCCTATTTCTGCAAAGGGTCTTTCACATTTGCAGGTGCACTAGTAGGAGATGGTTATCTTCATGTTGAGTGGAGATGGTTATAGGTGATATTTGGTTTAGAGTATGTTATTATGTCATGGTTTACTCTTGATTACTGGTTTAGATTTTGGCATGATATATTTCTCTTGAGACCATGTTATGTTCACTTGGAGTATGTGATCTTCATGATATTTGAGGATGTGGATATCTTGGAGGACTCATGGAGCCCTTGATTTAGGTGTGGTTTTATGCTTCCATTTGACATGTTATCCTTTTTGATAGGATTGTTATTTTTATGTCATGGTACACTCTTGATTCCACATTATAGTTATGACATGTTATAGTTATTTGATGTGTTAATATGGAGTATGTTATCTCCTTGAAGGAGATGGTTAGATAATGTCATCATGTTTATGTTCTTGATTCATGATTGGAGATTTGACATTGATCTTGATGGTTCTATTTGTATTGAGTGTATGATCATTTTCTTGATTAATTCATGATGGTGCTATGTTGCATTTGGAGTTTGGCATGGATTGATTGGTTACAGGTGCTCATGGGTACATGGATATGTTGGTGATGCTGGTATTGTCTTGTTATTAGAGATATGTCTTGAGATGGTTATTGATTTCAACAAGAAGACCGAGGATCATTCACCTGGAATGGACTTGAGAAGATATTGTTTTTAGTTTGAGTCATAATGACTTGGATAACTTAATGAGTATTCTCATTACCCACTCTTTCTCTACTTGGTGGCTTACTACTTGAGGGATATTGCCCATTGTTCCTTTCAGGTGTGTTATGTTTATGCTTATCTTTCATAGATATGGATCTTGAGCTATGGAGATGTTTAGTTCTAGAGGGTTCATTTGAGAGATGTATAGCATTGGTTATCTCCTTGTGCATATGGTTTGATATTATGATATCATTTTGAGGATGTTAGGAGATGGTTTAGTGGGTTGATTTCCTTCATTGGGAAAGGTTATTATGAGTTTGATCTTCTTGGTTATGGGAAGCTTACATCCATATTGGCATTACATGAGTACTTATGTATGTTTGATCTAAGAGATTGAATGAGGGTTTTGGTTGTTGTTATGGCCTTTCATTTGGGACGTTTAGGAGGAGATCATACTTGACACAAAATTGTTTATTTGAGGTGTTGGTAGATGGACAGGTTATGGTTTATAGGTTGTCTCTCTTCATTCTATGTTTTCTTTCATGTTTTGGGAGGATGGTGACATATTGTGGGAGAGTATGCAACAATTGGGTTGCATGTGTGGATCATTGTGATTGTCCTTGGTACTACATGTTTGATTTACTTATCTCACCTTGATATGAACAGTTATTGGTAGACTTGATATTCTTTGAGCTTCATTTCAGATTTAGTATTACCCATGCAGTGGGAGTTCTTGGATATGTATGTACTTCATTTACAGGTTTTGATATAGGGAGCTTGATTGTAGTTTATGGGTTGATATGATGTTGGCATGAGTTTAGTGATGTTCTTTACACCTAGGAGGTATGGATGGTTGGATGTACTAGCATGTGTTGTGGATGTCATTTATGATCATGTGGGTTTTTACTTTATGACAATAGCTTGGAGTCTTTGTTATCACATTGGATTTTATGCTTGTGTTCATGGATTGGTGCATCTTCACCTTTGCTTCTTCCTTTTCTTCTATAGGTGGCATGTTGGAGGATGAGAGGATTTCTTGCTTGAGATGGTGGTCACTTGGTTTTATTGCAAGTATCTTGTTGGAGCACGAGAGCATGTTGGAGATTCGTGTGGTTACATGTATGGTTGTGGTAATGTATTTTATTGATTGACCCTTATGAAATGTATACAACAAGTGGAAGAATGTTGGGAAATAAGGTGTTGTGCACCTTTCATAATAATGTTATAATTGTAATATTTTATTTATTATGTGATGTTGCACATGGACGTGTAACATGTAGATATTCCTTGGTAATATTCTTGGGGCCACTTGATGCGTTGTATCATAACATCGGGATTATTATATTATATTTATTTAATATTGGGGAAAGATATTTAAAAAGAGAAAAGTTAGTACCCAATAGTAAATGTGGGGTCAATGGGGTAGTTAGCACATGGTTTTGTGGCACATGGTTTTACTTTTACCACTAGTTGTTTTTTGTGTGATCTTGGGTCTATATAAGCAAGCACATGTTTAGTGGTTAAGGTTGGCTAGTGGCTTTGGGCTATCATTATATTGAGTCCTTTGGAGGATTGCATTTGTGAAGCATGGCATGGGATGTGTGGATTCATGCTTGGACACATGGGAATGCATTGAAGGGCTTGATGGTTCAAAGGTATTAATTATAACTCTATGTTTCTTTATGGTTGATTAATACAATGGAGTATGGATGCTTTTGGAGGCTGAATTTTTCCCTCATGAGAGTTTTTCCAAGATATATCTTGTGTTATCTTGTGGCTTGTCTATTTGATCTTTTTATTATGGTGATTTTGTAAGCTTGTATGCATGCTTTTCTCTCATGGGTTATGTAGGAAATGAATTATTAGAATGTGGGTTTAAAGCATTATTTCCTAACAATAAATACAATCCAAACAAAAATCCCAAATGAGAAATCTAATTCACACTTCAATGCAAACTTGAAGTCAAACTAAAAACTACAATTTTTTCTCCTCAAATTCATACTCTAAAATTCTTCACAAAATTGCAATAAATTTTCCTCTCTCCAAAACTTTGAAAAGAACAACTTACAATGAACTCATGAAAACATAATAAATAAAGCTCAATCACCTAAGTAAAGCTCACAAATAAAAGTAAAACCCTAATCCTAAAAATATCACATTAAATCAATAAATGAATAATATTAAATTAGTCCAAAAATAAACAATCTCCATAAAATAATTTTAAAAATAAATAAATAATAATTAAATATTAAATCACCAATTGAAAATCCTATATAAATAGCTAACTCCCACTTGAAAATGAAGAAAAGAATAAATAACAAAATAGCATAACATAATAAATAATTTTCCACTATAAAATAATTAATTTCAATAAAAATACAATTATCCATAAAAATAGGACAACAAGTTCCACCGAGAAAGGACATTTAGTTCCAAAATAAAAATAAAATATAATATAATTTTCACACTAAAATATCACATTCACAATAATTATTTAATTAATAAATATTATCCAATAATAGAAATATATTTATTATTTCTAAATCTAATTAAAACAACAATAACAATAATTAATTATTAATTAATTTATAACACTTAAGTTATAATTAGTACCAATAATTAAAATATATAAAATCCCACATACTCCAATAAATCATAAAATAATGCCAACAAAACAAGACTTACCACTTACAATTGGGTAATCAAATATTGCCCACATGACAAATCTGATGGGATAAAATAAAAACTAGGTAATTGTTCCTAGGTTAGGAAAATGGCTAGGGCTAGATACATTTTGGGTTTTTTACTATTTCCTGTACCACCATTGGGAATTAAAGACACGCTCAGACCTGTGGGACCAAGCGGAGTCGATGTTTGGTACCTACAGTCCTGCACACACACACACACACACACACACACACACACACACACACTTGTATATATGTATATATGTGTGTATGTGTATGTGTACGTGTACGTGTACGTGTATGTGTACGTGTGTGTGTGCGTGTGTGTGTGCATGTGTGTGTGTGTACGTGTGCATGTACATGTGTGTGTATGTGTGTGTGCGTGTACGTGTATGTGTACGTGTACGTGTATGTGTACGTGTATGTGTATGTGTACGTGTATGTGTATGTGTATGTGTATGTGTATGTGTATGTGTATGTGTATGTGTATGTGTATGTGTATGTGTATGTATGTGTGTGTGTGTGTGTATATGTAAGTATGTATATGCATATATATGTATATATATGTATGTGTATTTATGTATATGTATGTATGTATGTATGTGCAGGTGTGTGTGTGTGTAATCCCATCTAGTGAGAAAATCATGGCATCGCATGGAGCTCATGAATGAGTAATACGAAATCATTCCTTTCACCCTAAGCCCTAAGCAAACAATACATAAAAACCCATAAGCATCAATATCATCAATAATCAAATGATAACATCAAAACATAGATTAGCATCACATCTAGCATCATATAGAATCCAAGTCATAAACATGTCATCACTAGCATCAATATATCCATCTCAAATACAGTATAACCATAATCATGTCCTGAAACATATAAGCATCATAAAATAGTCCAATAACATGAATCATATGAATGTATCCACACACACAAACCAGTGAAATAAACCACACAAAATGAACCAAACATAGTCTAACAAGACAAAGTAACATGTATCTGACATAATTCATGGAGGGGTACTACACCCTCCCCCCTAGTACTAGGATCACTCCTAGAATCCCACAAACAATAAGGGGTACAACTCTCTCATCCATTCTTCATCCTCCCATTTAGTTGAAGCATCATCATTTGGGTCCCATTAGACCCTTACTTTCTCTATGTCCTGACCCTTGAGAGTCAACCTATGATGTTGAAGAATTCCCATGGGCTCCAAAGAATGGTTCCCATCCTCAACCTTCAAAGCATTCCAATCAAGATCATGTGTCACATCTGGAATATACTTTTTAAGCACTAAAACATGAAACACATCATGGATGCGAGATAGGCTCAACGACAAGGCTAGGCAGTAGCCAACATGACCAATCCTCTCAAGAATCTCAAAAGGTCCAACAAAATGAGGCACCAACTTAGAAACCTTTCCATAATAAATCAAAATCTTACGTGGATGCACTCTCAAGAACAATCGATCTCCTACTAAGAATTGACGATCAACTCTACAAGCATCTGCATACTTCTTCTGACAATCCTGCCTTGCTATCAAATGCTCTTGAATACAAATAACCTATTGCTCCATGTCCTAAAGCATCTCAGGACTCAAAACAACTAGATCCTCTAAATGATCCCAACTCAACAGAGTATGGCACAAACAACCATACAAAGCTTGGAAGGGTGACATACTAATCGAACTATGATACCCATTATTGTATGTAAACTCAACAAGGTATAGATAGTCCTCCTATCAAGACTAGTGATCCATCACATACATACAAAGCATGTCCTAATGCATGAAATTGATTACCTCTTGCACTCGAACCTAGTGGAGGAGCACTACCAACCTAAACACCTGACTGACCTCCAAGAGCCAAGGCTAGGTTCTCCTCTATCAATCACGCCTTCTTGATTGCAACCTCCATAGTCTTAGGTTCAAAAATCTAAACTCCACCATTGATGTGAGAATTGAGACCTTGAACAAAATGTTGTACTAACATAGCCTCATCCTCAAGAATATTCACATACTTCTTGAGCTCATAGAAGCGGTTCTTATACTGCTCCATGGACATAGACATATATCCTAAATCATGGAATTCATCTACTCTCCTCTACTTCCAATGATCAGATAGGAATCAAGCTCAGAACCTTTCCAAAAATATATCCCAAGATACTAAGATAAGCTCGAGATTAAGGTTTTGTTCCTTTATATGCCACCATGTAGATGCATAATAGTACACTTGGCCTTAGTATTACGATTATAAGGATGTATGGTGAAATATCTATCCAAATTAATTTAAGCCAAGTCTTAGCCTCAGATATAGTACTAATGCCATCAAAATTCAGTGGTCAAGATCTAAGAAGGTCCCTCATATGTTTAGCTCGAATGGCATCATTATCATTTATTGTATTATTATGGGAAGGAGTACATGACCTCTTCCTCTCCTGATGTTGGGACTGATGGGACTCCACTGACTGAGGAATCTCTTGATGATGTTCCAATCGAGCAAGAAGATCTTGCAACATATTGACCAACTGAGGACCCTCTATACCACCCTGTTGATTCTCACCCTGTTGCTCATCTCTATGGTCTCTCGGATGCTCATGTTGCAAATCCTCCTAGTGTTCATGTTGTTTATCCTCCTGATGACGGTTTAGCTGAGTCATATGATGAACATCTCACCCTCAACCTCTTCCCCTAGGAGGCATCTTCCTAATAGCCAGTAAGACATTCATAAGGCCCATTCAAGAGTCTAACTAAGTGGGAGAACAGAAAGGGGTTGATTCCAAGAAATTCAATCAAAGGTACATTTCTACAATGATAATATAATGGGTCCATAAGAAACCACAGTACCCAATGTATGAACATGTGCTCTAATAATAGACAATATGTATAGAATAACACTGATATCTTGAGAATGTTGTGACACTATTGAATATGAGAGAACCAAAGGCAGTAGCAAAGAATCTATGCAATAAGGTTCAAAGACCACTATCTTGGGGAATTAGATGATGTCCTAGAAAATGTAGATGTGGAGAAGTGAGTTCCTTTATCATAGGATTATTATGTGGTTTGGAGACATGGGAGGGAGGCGCCAAGGCTACTTGTGATTATGACAACAAAGCCAAAGTTGCTTGAAATTAGGAGGCCAACCATTGCAATAAACATTATGTTTCTTAAGAAATTGATGGGCATTATTCTTAATGAACGAGAGGAATAGGTGAAGAACTATCTGTAGAAAGAAGGGTTGGATTATGATTTGGAAGTGGATAACACTAGCACAATCACAAAGGAGGAGGTGAGTGTAAAGGATCGCAAGGAGGATGTCAAAGGAGAAGATGAATTGAAAGCTCATGAGGAGTATGGGCTAGACTTTGCAATGAAGAAGAAAGCAAAGATGTCATATGTGCCTTAGTTTGCTATGTTACGTAAATATTATGAATATTAAGATAGTAGTCTTTATCTTTTATCAATTTTGGGGTAGAATATGTTGGTATTTTGGTATGGTTTTGTCATTGATGTCAACACCTACTAACACTTATCAACTCTGGCATTTTAGAGAATCGGCAACATTCACCGGCAAGCAAATGACTCATGCACAGTCACTAGTATCTGGTACACCGACAGGATATAATGATCACCGGCACTTGGAATGGCATGGAAAACACTTAGTTATGTCGAAGACATCATTTGGACACTTTGTCTTGAAGATTTGTTTATTGGCATATTCGTATTAGCATATTTGTTATTACCGGCAAATAGGTCCAAGTTATACACCAGCAGGCTTATCTTTTCCAGATCAGCATGGCATGCTATGGAGATGATTTATTATTGTTGTAAATGCATTAAGTCAACATGTTGAATCGGTTATTGCATCGGGCATTAATTTATTTGTAAATTGATTTTAATGTAATATCCTTTAGAGCCGACCTAATAAAATTGGTCCTAGGTTATGATATAAATGTAAGATCTTATTTGTAAGATCGGATGTGGAATGCGAAAAAGGATTGTGTGAAGGTATATGCGAGAATAAGCGGAGCTATACACGCAGACATCATTTGAAGGTTAAAGGAGGGTTTTTGTGAAGACAATCAGAACTACATCGGTACTAAATCTAGCATAGAAAGATGCTAACTTGAGAAGTACATCGTTATTGGATTTAACCATCCAATTGTAGCCAGTGTGACTCCTATTTTGTGTTTGAGCAGTGATCTCTAGGCGCTTGGCCTTTCTGCATGTACAGACCCCATTTGTATACACTTACTATCTACAGTAGTATCATCTGATTGTGGGTAAGGTTTCCCACCGTGGTTTTTACCCTTACAGGGTTTCCACGTACAAATATTGGTGTTATGTGTTGTGGATGACTTTGTCTTTTTGTTTCATGCATTAATCCTTACCGGTATTGCAATTAACTGATAAAAATATCTACCGGTATAAAAGATTGGTTAACCGGTATTAAGCATTAAGTTGGTTAAGTTATTTTGGTTTGAATTTATTAGGCAACTGATTCACCCCCCCCCCCCCCACCCTCTCAGTTGCCTTCGGGACCTAACAGAATAGATACTGAAAACTTGCAATTATGGTCACCATTTTGTCTTGAGGGTGGCATTTTGTTTTAGTATAATTGCAAAACACAACCTTTAAGATCATAGTTTGGTGGTAAATAAGGTCATACAAAAGCCACTAGTATAGGATATAAAAATGTAAAACTTTTTTTGAATTAATATAATGAGTGTTGCTCCTTGACAACTACTGATCTACTACTACTACTACTACTAAAATTATATTTTAATTAAACATTTGATAGATATTTTACTAATCAATGTCAAGAGACATTCTACAATTGCAACAAAGAATGGAATGCAATGATTTTTATTGATATAAGTCTTATCTTTCTCTTAAATTTGACAACCATTTACACATCAAAATATTAATATTTAGTTATAAAAAATAATATCTTCAAAATAAATATCACATAAAAACAAAAATTTATTCTCATCAAAATTATAATTTTTAGATAAATGCATAAATTCTATTTATTAATTAGAAATTAAATAATTAACTAAAAATATAAAATTTAAAATTTAAATAAAAAATAATCCTATTTCATAATTGAAAATTATCAACACATTTTTTTTCCGAATGTAAAAAGTTTCAAGTTAATATCTCACATTTCTTTAGATTAATGTATTTAAGAAATCTATACTAATTACAAATATACTTATATCATTATTCTATAATTTATACTTCTCAACATAATTACACCAAAGGCATTCTCTATATGAACTTAATCCAATAACTTTTGTGATTGACGATCCACATTTATGGAGAGACTTGCAAGATGATTGCAATGTGTAGAGCCGTTAGATCATTTCAATAATAAATTTTAATTTGATATTAAATATTGTCAATTAGTATGTATTTATCTAAGATAAAACAAGTGCCACATAGTGGCGAGTACTTGTCATCATAGTATTACAATAAAAATATTTTTTCTAATTTTAATTATTATAATTTTAAATTGTAATAAAAATATTTGTTCTAATTTTTAATCATTGTTAATTTAAAATTATATTAGAATAATTATATTTATGTAATATTAACTACAACTCTTATTTTAATAAAATAATATAAACTAGCATTTGCACTTTGGTGTGCAATGGGTATGTTGAAGACGTGTGGAAGGTCAATTGGGGAAAATTTGGTCTATTTTTTGGATATACTTGTGTAGTTCATGAGGTCAATTTGTGGTCATGATGTTTTTTGTGCAACAAAGGACATAATTGAGAAGTGGTAGCTTAAAATCAGCTATGCCACTTACAAGGACTTGATCATAACTGAAATGAAACCTTTGAATTGAGAAGATATTCAAGTTCTATTAGAAACAAGCTCATGTTATGTTTGAAATAGGGTGAGCATGCAAGAGAGGTTGAGATAGGGCTAGAAAGAGGTATATATAGAGGGGTAAGAGAGAGAAAGAGATGGGTAAAGAGATAGATATAGAGATAGAGTCAAAGATGGAGATATAGATGGAGTCAAAGATAGAGATGGAGAATGGGGAGAGGAAAATGGAGAGGCGAGAGATATGAAAGAGATAGACAGAGAGGGGAGAGGAATATATAGATATGGAAGAGAAAAATAAATAGTTGGAGAGATATGAAGATATAGAAAGATAAAGATAGAGATATGAAGTTATATATAGATAGAGGGAGAGATATAGTGGTAGAGGGAGATAGAGATGGAGGGATAGATGAAAGTAGTGATAGGGAGAGCTAGATATAGAGAGGAAAGGAGATAAGGATATAGAGGTCCAAAAAGAGGGATAATGAGAGAGAGATGGATGAATAGGAGGAGGTATGTCTATATTATTAGGGAGAGACATGAAGATAGAGGTAGAGATGAAGATAGAGAAAAAAGAGGAGGGAAAAAAAGATGAAGCAAGGGAGAGGGGGAGATAAATATAGAAAGAGAGGAGATAGAGAGGGAGAGACAAAGAGGAAGAGATAGAGAGATATATAAAGGAAGAGGGAGATATGATATATATATATATATAGATGATGAGATAGAGCTAGAGAGTTAGAGATATAGAGAAAGGGGAAGAGGGAGAGAGATATATAAATGGAAAAATAGAGATGGAGAGAGGTGAGAGAAATAAGGGAGATATATATATATATATTGGAAGACAAAGAGAGAGATATAGAGATATACAGGAAGAAAATAGGAGAGAGAGGTAGAGATAAAGAGATAGATAGGGGGATATGGAGGGAATGAGGGAGGGAGAGATGGGGATAAATAGATAGGAGGGTAAGATAAAGAGAGGGATTGACCCAAAGAGAGAGATTGGGGAGGTATTGATATAGATAGAGGAAAATATAGATAGATAGAGAGGGATAAGGAGAGAGATATAGATATATGTATAGAAAGAGATAGATAGACTAGCTAGAGAGAGATGGAGATGAAATATTAAAAAAGGCATATTGTACAAGAGATATGGAGTGAATGAGAGAGATAGAGAGACAGAGGCAAGAGTGAGAGAAATGAGATAACAAAGACAAGTAATAGAGAGAAATATTTAGACTTTAGAGAGAGGGAGAGAGATAAATATGGGGAAGATAGAGAGAGAGTATGTGTATACACATTAGAGAGAGAAGAAGTAGAGACATATAAAAAGAGGGAGTCATGGGAGATAGGGAGAGAGAGAGAGAGAGAGAGAGAGAGAGAGTGGATATATAGGGATAGAAAGAGATAGATATAGGAATAGAAAGGGTCTAGAGAGTAAATATAATTTGTAAAATATAAAGGGGGTAAGAAAGAGGGAGAGATTGAAGGAGAGAAAAAGGGGGAGAGGGATAAATAGAGATAGAAAGAGTGTGAGAATTAGAGAGAGGGAGATAGAGAGATATAAAGATAAAGATATAGGAAGTGATATATGGAGAGGTAGAGAGGTATACACACACACACACACACACACACACACACACAGAGATGAAGGAAAAGGAATGCATGATACATAGAGATAATGAGATAGGGAGGAGAAATAGGGTGGAGTGTGTGTCTATGTGAGTGAGAGGGATATAGGTATAAATACAATGAAGGAGAAAGATGGAATGTGTGTGTGAGTAAAAGAGATATAGAGATAGATATAAAGAGGGAGAAAGATGTGAAAATATGTAGAGAGGGGGGAGAAGGAGAGAGATGATATAGAAGTTGAGAGATATAAAAAGAGGGAACGAGAGGGGGAGAGAGAGGGAGAGATAGATAGAGTGAGAAGGATAGAAGGGGAAAAGAGAGAGATATAGGGAGAGGTAAGGAGATATAGATAAGGGAGAGAGATGGAGATGGAGATGGAGATAATAATGAAATGACATAATAACATCAACATAACTTCCCAAGGACATATGTTATCCTTAAATTATTGGAATGAAATGAGTAATCAAAAATTAGTTGCTCATTTTTTCTCTCTCGCTCTAAACATTTAATTTAGGTGTTAAGTTGAAATTTATTTTATTATATAAATTAGAATAAAATTCAAATATTATTATTCTATAATAATAAATTTCTAATAAGACGAAATGTATAAATTTTAATATCTTTTAAATATTATTTGTAATTCCATTAAAAACCACAAATAATTAAATAATAATTTTAAATTAATAAAATAATTAATCCTTAAAAGAAAAAGTGGAAGAATTAGAATAAACAATAAAAAATAAAATCTAATAAAAGAAGATAATATTAAAAGATACTCTTATCAAAAGAAAATAGTAATAAAAGAAATATTTTGATTTAATATATAATTATTCTATCATAATTAAAAAAATTTAAGACATTTTCATTAAAACATAAATGGCGTCAAGACGGAGGCTCGATCTACAACCAAGGGATTTAAAGGATTTCAAATAGAGAGAGAAACCTAGATACTATGTTTAGTCGGCTTTCAGTTCATGGACGAAACCAAAATAGGTTTTGCAGGATTAGAACATATTTCGGTTTCCCTCACAGTCGTGTTTGGACAATGGTAACAGTAGAAAAAAGGGTTTTGGCTAGCATAGAAATGTATCCTCGGGGGCTTTCACAAGTCTTAATGGATTACCTAATGGCTTGAAGGCAAAAAGGAAGAGAGCCCATGAAAAGGAATGGTGACCGAAAAATATACCTAGAGTGGATAAGGAGAACAAGGTGTCGTCTAGTCCTGAAGTCAAGAAATTGTCCTTTTTCCTAGACAACAATAGTTGGAATGACTCGCTCTCTTTTTTGAAAGCGAGAGGATTTTTTATGAAATAGGTAGGGGAGTGGCCTATGATCAGTCGAGTAAAGAAGTGGTGTGCAGATAACTAGACTTTCAAAGTGGAGATTAAATCTATGCCAAATGGTTTTTTTCTTAGGAATTATGGAGGATTAGGAAAGTAAAAAATGGGCTTTTAATAATGGCCCCTTTTTTATGGGAGGTAATGGTTTGTTTTTGAAAGAATGGGAGCCAAATTTTAATCCATAGAATGCCCACATAGAAGAGGTTTCAATCTGGCTGAGACTTTATAATCTTCCTAGGGAATATTGGAATGAAGACTTTTAGTACTATTGGTAACAAGCTAGGTTTCTACATCAAACCAGATGAGGCCATAGAAGAGAAGGATTTCAAGATGTACGCACGGATCTATATCAAATGGAAGCCACATTTTCCTCTCCCTTCCATCATTGACATCAATACTAATGAGGGCTACTAGAGCCAATGGATTGAGATTGAGGAAAAGATAAAATATTTTAAAATTTGTAAAAAAGAAGGCCACTCAGATGATGTGTGTTTGGCCAGTCATAAGCGTAAGACAATAGATGCTAACGAGGAGTTTGTTATAGAACAGACTCTGCAGGAGGAGGTAAATTCTCATCAGAGGAAGAAAGTGGAGGATGGGGCTTTGGCTTCTTCTAGTTCGACTCAAGGTAATAGGCTTAATGAGGGAAGCCATCCAGATCTAAATGGTGAGGGACAATCAGCTCAAGGGGTCGGTCTAGTCATTAGTAAATCTAAAGTAGCTCATTTGGTGAGAGAGGCCCTTGATAGGGTTGAAAAATACATGGAAGCTTTGGAAGCCTCTGAGAAGGATCAGCAAAAGGATTAGACTGTAGGTAATGATGGCCAGGAGGAGGATGTTGGGATAAAATAATTTGAGGGGGGAGTGTCAAGTGAGGCTAATAATGACCTAGATGGTATGTCTTGGGAGGATGATAAGGATTATTGGGGTTTGTAGGAGGAGTATGGCATAGCAGAAGTTTGTATGATTAATCAAATAGATTCATAGGTTCTGAAAGCTTTTTTTGGGGAGAATAAATCAAGGGGGCGAAAACCCAATAGATTTCGATTGGCAATGGAAGGTAGTGTTAAGGGGTAATGTAAGCTATTAGTAGGGAAAGGGGTTACCCTTCTAGAAGGGAAATGAAAATCATAAGTTGGAATGTCAGGGGATGTAAGGCCCTTGACAAGCATCATTTGATCAAGTGTATTTTTTATCAAATGAAGCCAGAGTTAGTGTGTCTACAAGAAACGAAGTTGAGTTTGGAAGATGCAGGAAATTGGTTAAGGTATTGGAGGTCATGGGTAGGGATTTTCTTGGAATCGAATGGTACTATAGGTGGTCTTGGTATCCTCTAGAACTTGATAGCCCTGAATGTGGAAGAAATGGTCAATTTCCAATTCTGGCAGCTTTGTAAGGTTCACTCTTTTAGACTAAAATATGATTTCTTTGTTTTAAATGTCTATGGTCCTACTAAGGCTCGTCTCCAACCAGAAGTTTGGAGACATTATCCTTGATTCTACAAAATTTGGTAGTTGATATGGTCATTTTGGGTGGAGTTTTTAATGCAACATTAGAATTGGCAGACAAGAAAGGGGGAAGCATGGGCTTTAGGAGCTCACAAGTAGAATTTCAGAACTTCGTTACCTCTAATGGTTGTTGGCATTCTATACTCTTATGAGAATAGTTGATGTTGTCATTGATGGCAACCATCTGGCAACCAACTGGAAAGTCACCAGCAATTGGTTTCTACATGCCTGGCATCACAAACTTCATACACCGGCAGACACCGGCACCGGCAGGCACTTCACCGGCATTCAGATTACATCGGCAACAAGCATATCGGCACCCCAGCTGACATGGGATAAAGTTTTGTTTATATGAATTATTTTGTAATGTAATTATCTTTTGTAAAGCCAACATAGTATATTGTAAAAGACTCATATATATATGAGATCTTATAGGTCATTTTATGTAAGTAGATGGATGAGAAGTATAAGGTAATTTTATATTAGGTGATATAGTTGATAGTGAAGGTTTTGATTACTGACTGAGCCTAAATCGGTACTAAACCTGGCATGAGAGATGTTGTTTTGTGCAGTACATTGTATTGGATTTGATAATCCATTTTGTAGTCAGTGACTCTTTATTAAGTAGTGAGCTCTAGGTCGTTGGCCTCCCTGCATGTGCATGTCCCTCATTGTAAGTAATATTTATTCATTGGCCAGTGACTAAATATTGTAGGTCACAAATCCCACCAAGGTTTTTCCCACACCGGGCTTCCTCGTTAAATATCTTGTGTTATGTTGTGTTTCTATGTTGTCTCTATTATTTATGTTTATTGCAATAATTCTCATTTACCAGTACACTATTTTGGGATAAAAAGTTATTAATAAGTTTAAATATTTTGTTAACTGGTTAGACACTGATTCACCCCCCCCCCCTCTTAGTGTCTTTGGGACTGTCATTGAATATAACAATTGGTATCAAAGTCTAGTCCTCTATTTTCAAAATCCTAACAGCTTGAGGAAGATTCTGACACCGGTACAGATGGAGAACTTAAGAAAATGGTTGGAAGGAGCCCTTGAAGATTTTGATGCAGAAAAATTGAAGAATATCAAACTTGAAGATGATCTGAGGATTGCACAGGAATTCATTAAAGGACTTCAGGAGAACTTTTCTATAGCACAAAATAAAATAAAAGAACTTCATGAGAAGATGCAAGAAGAGAAGTGGAAAGAAGAAGAAAGGAAGAAGGAAGAAGAGAAAAGAAAGAAAGAAGCAGAGGAGCAAAAGAAGGCAGAAGAAGAAAAGCAAAAAGTCAAGGACAAGGAGGAAGCGGCAAAGAGCGTACAAGTGGAGACCCCAAAGGAAACTGGTAGTCAAGCCAAACCAGTTGATATTACCAATCCCATTGACTTCCAATCTGCAAATGAAATGGAGCTACTGCAAAGCATTAAGCTTGCCCAAGAGCGACTAGAAGCGCTAAGGAGGAAAAAGGAGGAAGGTGTTATTCAAACTGCAGTGGAAACTCTTACCAGTTTGATTCCCGGTACCAATCTCCCAAGTATCGATTCCTCTCTAGCTCAACTAAAACTCCTATGCATAGTTGTAGAGGACCAAGTGCAATGCCTGGAAGATGTTGTTGAAGCCAATGCACAAAAGAAGCATCAAAAGGCTCTGAACACTACCTTAGTGAAGAAGTTAAATGAGCTCCTATCAGAACTTTAGAAGGAACAGAAGGACATAAGAGATGTTATGGATGAGGGTAATCTACTGCTTAGTAAGATTAGTCAACCCCATCTCTTTTGTGATGATGTGCTTGCATAGAAGGAGAAGCTGCAATCTAACCTGCAAGCATATATAAGCACCTTCAAGATGCCCTATGATTCCTTCACCACATTTGGGCAAACCGTTCACCGGTTTCAACTCCAGACTACAAGAATAGAGTTAGAGATCAGCAACTGAACATGAGATCTATAGGAACTTCAACTGGTTCTACTACCACGATTGCAAATACTTCAGAAGTGCTATCTCAATCTGGATGCCTTAACGGTAACTCAAGAAATGAGTACCTTGGATGCCATGGAGGAACAAGTTTTCCAGATGCAAACAGAAAGTGAGGTTGCTACCTCATTGCTTGAGTCATATTCTTTATCCATGAAGACATTTATGCAGGACTTTAAATCAATTTTTGACAAGTTTCACTCTTTATTGTCATAAACACTCATTATTTTAATGATAATGGAAAAAGGGGTTATTCAGCTGTACTTTGTCATTTTTGGCAAAGGGGGAGTAGTATTCTATATTTAAATTTTTGATGCATGTTATGTATACTTTCATGTTTATCTCTATAAGAGAGTAGTATACATTGTATTTTCTGCAAAAGGGGTAGTGTATATGCTTAGGGGGAGTAATTTTGATTATGGCATATTCTTTTGTTGTAAAACACTTAGATGTCAAAAATACATTAGGCTATCATGTCTAGGGTTTTAGGTGTGTCAAGGTTTTTGTGTGGTTGATGAAGTTTATGTAAGTGCAATCTTAAAAGAGAAGATCAAGTCTGTGTGCAGTAACAGAGTGTGGATTTACTGAAGACTGAAGTAATGCTGAAATGCATTAGCAATGAGCTAACATGGATCTAATCAAGCTGACTGTGCTATTTGCTAGATCATTCACTTGTTGATTACTCACATCTTCGACAAGTCTATAACCCTTAACCGGGTAGGCCTGACAAAGCCTTTGTAAATCCTCTAACAAGGTGGTTCACAACTATGGATCTAAAATCCTCTCACAAGGTAGTCTTTAATTGGACTTATCTCCTAACAGAGAATGAGATTCCTAATAGGATTTGTTCTGGTAAAGAACATTGTATGACCTTAACCGGTCTGGTTACTATTCTGCACATAGTTACTTGTGAGTTTCATCTCACCGTGGTTTTTCCCATTTGGGTTTCCACGTCAAAATATCTTGTGTTATGGTGATTGTGCTTCTGTGGGTGAATGCCTTATTTGTTGTTTGGTTTGCATTTGTGTTAACCGGTTTGTTAGTAAAACTGTTATATCAGTTTACTGCTAAACTGTTTAAGTGTTTAAGTTCAGTATTTTTAGGTATACTAATTCACCACCCCCCCCCTCTCTTAGTATTCATCAGTAAAATGCTATGTTTGTGGAAGATTTGGGTATTTATCTAATCAATGCAAATCATAAACTGGTCAAGGATATGGAAAGGCTATTCAGAGGAATAATGTAACTTTTTATGCTTGTAACAAGATTGGACATATTGCTAAATTTTGTAGAAGCAAGAATGCTCCGGCAAATAACAAAGGTTCTAGTTTGAAAGGAAAAGAAAAGGTAGATGAAGTTAAGCAAGAATTTTCAAAACAATGGATTAGGAAGAGAGATCAGAGAACTGATGAAACTATATCTTCACCTGTAGAATAGAGTAATCCTCCATCGACAGGATATTCTTCATCTAACTAAGGAACAATCCTTAAGGGGTATTGCAACAAGTTGAAGATCATGCATTCTACCCTTGGTTGATGGTGAGAAGATAGATTTCTTCTTTACCGATGGATGTGTTAAGTTTTCACTTAACCGACGAGAATTTAATGTTGTTTTAAAGACCTTTTTGGCTATAAAACATCGGGAAACACTCATTTCAAACTCACTGAGCATTCAAATGATTAGAGAGCATGAAATTAAGTAAGGCATTCTAAGGCGAAGCTACGAAGTGATTTTCAAGTATTCAGAATTTTGATTTAGAGGTATTTATCTTTGAAATGGCTTCCTCATCTTCTATTCCAGAGTTTATTTTGAACCCTACCATTATGGAAAATGTTAAATGCCCTAGACTCGTATTCAAGATTGTCCCCGAGATTGCGAAACAAGATGACTTTGTAGGAGCATTTTTGAAAATCCCTAAGGGTGTAGCATTTGCAGAAGATCCTAGAATTTATATACACTGCAACATAGAAAACCTAGGGACTGAGGAATTGAAGAAAATGTTTAATGAGGTCATTTCTGATGGGGATGGAGTAATCAAACCTGAACATAAGATTGTGGAAAATTTAGGTTTTGTAGAGATTCTGAACATTCCTGAATTTCTTAAGGAAGTTGTCAGACTTGTATTGAGCAGAGTTCATGGAGAATTCATTTGGTTGGAATTAGTTTGCAAAATAACCAGGGAAGCAATTAAGGCAATTATTGGTTTACCTTCAGCCGGTAGTAGGCCTGATAAAACCAAGAAGATTCCTAACAAATGGGTTATGGATTTAACCAGAGCAACATCTTATAATAGGTCACTTAGAGTAAATGGTGTTAAGGATATAAATGTAAGATATGTGAGCGTGGTACTAGGTTACAAAGCTACTCATACAAATAGACTAAATTTTGTTTCTAGTCTATGTATTCATAGTGCATATGAGATGGTACACAATAATGCTAAGATAGATGTGTGTGAATGGCTTAAGGATGAATTAATTGACAACCTAAAGAAAATTAAGGGTGACAAGAAAGGTACTTTCCACGTTGGAAACCTTTTGGTATGTCTAATGTTGTACTTTACCAAGGAGATATCCGGCATAGGTCATAAAGATTTTGGTTATGACATTCCGGTAGGAAAACATATACAAGATGATTTCACCGGTATGGGGACTGACAATGTTAAGAACATTTCAGACTATTTCAAAACATTCCAATCTAAGATGAGAGCAAGAGAGAGACTACCACAAAGCATAGTTGATAAATATAAGGAAATATGCTTTATTATTAAGAGAGATGAAACTTGGATGGAAGCAACCAATCCTAGAACCATTTGGGTTACGAAGATGGGATATGAGGTAGACTTATCCATTTTGGAAACTTATGCTAAAGCTCTACTTGATGCACCAAGGGAGCCATCTAAAGAATTCTTTGGAAATGCAGAAACCATAGAGAGTAAAGTATACATGTAGAAAAGGACTAAGAGAAGAGAAAAATTCATTAGAAATGCCTCGAAGAAGGTAAAGGAAATCAAAGAAAATGTTATGAACACTAGTGGTATATCGGCAAGTGAACTTGAAGGACTACAACCTGAAGCACATGTTTCACCGATTGTAACATCTTCTGACACTGATAGTGGTAAGGCGGTTGACTTTAAAAGAGTAGAAAGGAAGAGAAAACCCTCATCAATACCCTCTCCTTCACCTAAGAAAACCAAGACACTAAGGAAGAAACAGTAGGCAGTTAGGGAACCGAAGAAGAAACTTACACCTAAGAAGAAACAGACACCGGTTACCCCACATTGAATGATTTACTGAATGAGATAACAGAGGAAGGTAATCTATCTAATGTGAATAAATAGTATACTTCTTCAAATGATACTGACAGAAACACTATTGAGGAAAGCATTATTTTACACTTGGATACATATAAGAAAGTTTTGATAGAAGTGATTGATGAGCTACCAAATGATCTCTTCATGAGACTAGAAGCAAAAAGGCTATCAGTAATGGAATTGGATAAGAAATTGAAAGTTGAAGCACTCTTGGTTGTTCATCCGGTAAACTCCAAGGAAGAAATTGATTAACTTGTCTCTAATGCTAACTGGTCTATATTTGTTAGTGGACACCAGCAAGTAAGCCTGATGGCTAGAAAGGTAAAAGAGATTGCAAATGAGACTGTTGATAAATGGTACATATTCCTTGTAGAGAAGGAGAAGCAAGAAGAAAAGAGAAGACCTAAAAAGACATTCAAAGTGTATCAGAAAGACAAGGACAAGGGTAAAGGCAAAATTGGTGGTATTCTAAACATAAAGGTTACAGATAACCTTCCACCACTTCCTTTGGATACACCACTAGTACACTCAGAAGATCCACTGGCTACTGACACTAAAGGTATAACACATGATAATACTAATCCTAAGTCTGAGATACTCTTTACAATGAATGTGGATACTCAAGAAGTAAACATTGTTGTGGATAAGGATAATTCAGAGGTTAAGGAAGACAGTGTTGATAATAGCACAATTTCAAAGAAACTGGCACAAACTATTGACTATCAGGAAACTAAGATACCAACCCAAACAGAGCAACTGATAGAGATTGAAAAACCTACAGAAGACAAAGATACTAGCACAAGACCGCCAAAGACTGAGAATCTGGCAGTAGAACTTTCAGAGAAACAAATAGAGGCAGAGGTTCATGTTGAGACTGAAAAACCGGCAGGTATAGAGACACTGAAATAGACTGAGAAACCATTAAAGGTTGAGATGCAAACACAGACAGATCCACCAAAGGAAAATAAAATCAAAATGGATACATCCGATGGAAATAAAGAGGATATAGTTAAGGTGATTGGTCAGACATCTGTTGAGATGAAACCTACAACTGAACTGAGTACTTCTACAGATGAATTCAGACCTACCAATATCATAGAGGTACTTTTGGATTCCATTAAGAGGATAACTGATTGCAATACATTGACTTTTAAGGCAATTGATAACACTTTACCTATTATTAAGATGATTGCACCAAATTGTAACATAGATCACATTAAGGATTCTTTAGGTAAATTGGACACATTGTCCAAATTCATTTCTGATAATGTCATAACTATAGACAAGGTGAATGAGGATATCATAAAGGAGAGAATTGAAAAAGAGAAAAACACATTCTTTGAAAACACAATAAAGAAATGTACCGACCATGTAGATACACTTTTATTGGTACTCAATTCTACAATTTTGGAGTATAAGGAGCTATATAGGGAAGCTTGTAAACCTCATTGTTTGACTGAGGACATTGATAAGGAGATCAAGAAGAAATACAAATAAATTGATGATATTGCAGATAATATTATAAGTTCATCCGGACTCATATCAGTTTTTGAACAGGAAATGGCAGTCTTTAAGGAGAAATTAGAAAAACTTAATAAAGAGAAGGCAAGGATAAAGTCTAATACCCGGGAACTAAAAGATAAACTTGGTCTGAGGCTGGATAATCTGATTACTCAGAGAACTGTATTGTCTAAGGCAACAGTACAAGGAGAACGATCACCAGAGCAGCAGATGCACTATCTCACTGGTGTGTTGTTCTCAAAATCTAATTCACTTTAACATCTTTATAGTGACATGATAACTCTGTATGCATAAGAGATATTAAAGAGAAGGAAACTTCCAGGACAACATATGACAAGGTTTGATTAACCTTCTACACTTCGGACTTATTCAAAGTCCAGGCGGGTATACCTTTGTGAACTAAATTCACACTTTTAAAAGATAAATCCACAGCAAACCAGTCCAAAAACCAATGGATCTAATCACCTTAAAACTAACTGAAACAAAGGAATGAAAATTGTACTCATGTTCAGTATCGACCTACAAAATATGTAATAAACAACCTTGATCTATACCAGTGCCTTATCCAAGGTCACAGAGTCATCTAAGTTTGAACAGTACTCCCACAATCAAATATCTCCACACATCCCATTAGTTTGGCTTCTGCAGATCCCTATATATGCCTGACACACATAAGAATTTATTCATACCTAATTAAACTACACTCATCAAGATTCAAAGTATCTCATAAGGAATTTACTGGTAGAAGTGATTCCTACATATTTCATTCCCCTCCTGAAGAGAAAAGCTAAGAAACATATCTATTGAAAGTTGCCTTACAACCCCTATTCAAATGAAATAACCCTAGATTATTCAGAATGAAACAGTAACACTTGCAAACATATTTGAAGACAACACAAAGTTTAAACTCAAAACCAATGGTCTTTATATTGATATTTTCTTCAAAAAAGTATTACAAAAACCTTCGAATATTCTCCATTAAAACTTGGAAAAGCCCAGATAAATTTCTGCAGTGTTTTCTTACAATTCTTTTGTGATCCTCCTTCTACTAGTCCTGGTATCCATTGATAACAATATGGATGCATACAAAGCTTCGGACTTTCCTAGGAGAGTTTGTTACAAAATACTACTTCACTCAAGAAGTAGTTACATGTCTTTTTCTACTTCAGCGGCTTCTTTAGTTGGTGGCTCCTCCGTAATATCCTCTAATCGTTCAAGAGAGCCTTCTAACTGCTCTGGAACATGTTCTAATTGTTTCGGAGCATCTTCTTCTTGAACCTCCACATCGGCCACCGCATACTTTTGGGACCATCCCTGGAAAACATCATCATTAGGCCATGAGTGGCCAATAATTTCTTTATTCAACTTTAACAACTTTTTCCAGGTGTTCCTTGCTTTCCTCACCTCTAAATCCAAAAACCCATAATGAGATTTGATCTTCTCTATTTCCTCAATTATTTTAACAAACAAAGAGGTGTCATCTGTATTGAGTATCTCATTTACCCTTAAGGATAAATTAGCCCCTAACTCATCTAGCCATGCCTGTTTATCCTTTAACTGGTTCTAGTTGACAAAACCTCCAGGGAACAATGCAAATTTATGATCGGTATATTCTTTTTGATATAAATTAGCTTTTCTTTCCACATTAGCTCTTCCTTCAGCCAACTTTGTCAATCCTTTTGCCAACTTACATGTATACTTGATAGTGACATCAGCCTGTGCCTCATCATATGATACACACATCAATTCTAAGTCCACTTCCCTGGGCAACCATTTATTCATAATAGGCTCTAAAATAGCCTTACCTTCATTCAACTTATTTAGAGTATCCAAAATTCTTTTCATATTGATATACACTGTAGGAGCATCAACAGTGTCAACAAATCTTCAAATTGTTTCCTTTATCTTTTCCTCATACTTGCTTGCAAATAAGGCTTGGGCTTGCTTCAACTTTTCCATTTCATGTTGATAAGTCTCAGCTAGTTGGAAACCAGAAGGCATAGGAGAAGGGGGGAATTCTACAATTGGACTAGTAGGTGGGGGTCTTGCTAGAGAGGAACCAATCATCAATGTTGAAGGCTCACCTTGATGATGTTGACTTGCCAATTGGCTCTGGAGTTTAGTGATGATGCTATCCCTACTAGCTATTCCTTCCTTAGCTTCATTATAAGCTTTTAAAATAGTTTCCAACTTCAATTAGAGAGTATCTTTTTCTTGGGCTTCTTTCTCTGCTACTGCTACACTAAACTTTGCAGTTTCTAGAATAGTATTAGCTGCCTCCACCACTCGTGTGTCCTGATGAACCCTCTTGACAATCATTCCTCCAAAGAGGCTAGAATCTGAGGCATTTTTCTTCCTCCTGTTCTCATCTTTCTTTAATGACCATAGGAAAAGAGTAGCATTATCCTTGTCAAAGGTCACACCTTCCATTGGTTTTGTTTCCTTTCTTACTGCATCAAGGATCAATGCATCAGCTATATCCTGTTCTGGGAGAATTAACACACCAGCTTTATCCAACATATCCCTCCCTTTCTCAGGGGTGATTGCTTTGAAATCCTCCATCATTTCTTGCTTAACTTCTTCTTCTATTTGGGCTGAATCTTTGAGAGGCTATTCATTTACCCTTTTCTCACATCTGATTTTGAATTGATCAATGTTCTGTTTCCAGAGAAATTGTAGAAAAGCTCCTGATGTAACGAAGTTGCTGTCAGCTAGGAATTCTTCACTAGCTTGCCTAATAGTAGGGTCCAACTCTTGGCCCTTTAACTCACCATCGGTTAAATCCATTTTAGTATTTGGTGGCTCTTCGGGCATCCCTTCTTGGGTCTCCTCATAAGTATAGGCAATCTCACAAAGACTCCCTAACTGCAATAATTGTTCAGCCACTGCTTGTTCATCTCCAATGTGGATAGGAGATTAAGATGGGGAATATTGAGGCTCATCAGTTTCAATTTCTTCTCCCACCTTTTGCCTCTTAGGGGAATCCTGAAGGTCTACAATATCTTCAACTTTCCTTTTCCCTTTTGAAGAGGAAGGCTCACCTGTCACTGGCGTCATTATAGTGTACTTTGGTCTCTTGAGCATTGCATAGTCACCTGGTGGGATTACTTTGGCAAAAGTAGGCTTGGCCAAGACCATCTTAACCTTATCAGGATCATTTTGCATTATGGCTTCCCTTTTTTCCTTTAGGGTCTACATTACATCTTCAAAATAAAGAATCAGAAATTTTATTTTCTCCTCAAATGGGGTGAAGCTAGACAGAGGCTCATAGCTAGTGTCAAACTGATGAATAAAATCAAGGGCTTTCTTATATGCTACCCACTTCTCCTTCCTCAGTTCCTGCTCATCTAAGCTAAACTCATTTCTAATCAAATCCTCAGGAAACTGAAATTGATGAGGCCTACCTCTGCACGCTACTCTTTTCCTGAACATGCCATTGAAGAAGTCCTCAGGATCTGCACATCTTGACACTGCAGTTGATAACCTATATGGTTTAAATAAATCTTCAAAGAATCTCCATCCACCCTTAGTGATTACAAAATGGTGGGCCATGGTAACAGTTGGGAAAATAGTCCCTTTACCTCTGTTAGTTAGCTCAACTTCCTGCACCCCTCCAATCTGTCTTAGCACTTTTGCAATCCCTATTTTCAATGGGACCTGATAGGGTAATAAATAAGGGGTGCCTCTAAATCCAAACACTCTGAAAATAGTAGACACAGGGTACAAATAGATGTCTCCCCAATTGTGAGCAATCTTGATATCCTCTGCAAACTCCTTAGGTCTAATAAATTCTAATAGAGCTTTAGGGATTCTAGGGTTTTCTCTACATAAGAGGATTCTGATCTTAGACGCAAAGCATCTATCAAACTTCAGATAATTTTCATCCTCTCTATCCCATGATAAGATAGTACTCCACATTTGTACTGGCATTTCCTCATTATCCTTGACCTTAATCAGGTCCATCTCCTTTGCAAAGTAGTCAGCACCCTTGAACAGGAACATGTGCATTAACATAGAATACCATCCAAATGGCTTGTCAACCTTACCATTCTTGATTCCTATTAACCTTTTATAAATGGCATTAGTAAGGTATGGAGCATAATTAAATGTAATGGCCAAAGAAGGATTCAGAATTTGAGCAATCATCAGCATATAATGGGTAGGCATATTCTTTTCAGCATCTTCCCCAAAGATCTGGCACAAGGCCCAATACATACCCTTAGCTCTCAAGGTGAATAAATTGAGGGAGAATGGTTCCATTATGTTGGGGCCTACAACTGTCAAGCCCCCTATCTTCACAAAGAACTCTCTTAATGGGCCATTCCTAAGATGATCCCTTTGTACGTTGTAAATCTAGGCTAATGATTCAAAATCAATAGGTTCCAATAAATTGGAGGATTCACTGAGTTTGAAAGCCTTTCTGATTTCATCTTCAATGATTTCAATCAAGACTGACCCCTTTATGTTCCGGATACACCTTGCCACAGAGTCATAATTCTGTGCAATCAAAGTCAATAGGTTTGTATCCATAAAAACACCTGGGACCACTAGCTTCCCTACATTGTGTTCCCATATGCCATTCATAGGAGCAGAGGAATTTCTTTGCCTAAAACCGACTTTGAAAAGTCCTAAGCTTGACATTCCTATTTCAGGGTCTCTCAACCAATTACCCTTATCATACAAGCCATCTCCAATTTTTAGACGAGGGTGTTTGGGCACTAATTCTTTGATCTTAGCCCCAACATTGGTGGACATAGTTAATTGTTCTAAAAAATCATCACATATATTTTGTTCTTGGTATCCCACCTTCCCGGTGAATTCTCTTCTAGGAGCCATTTTGGATGAGCAACCACACCACCAGTAACTAGCACAAACCTCTAACAAAGTAATTCACATGGCAAATATTTGAGAACAAACCAGAGTTATCAAGAAAAGCATAAAAACTTGATTATTCGCCTGAAGAGAATTACTCTACAACAAACTTCAATGAAACGGTATTAGGAATTAAGTTGATGCAGACTATAGAAGACAAGTTGGCATTTAAGTTTTTTAGGAATTAACTCTGCATGCTTCAGCTTTCTTTTCATAATTGAATTCACCAAATCGAATTCAAAAATGGCTCCAACAGGTCATGATTCCTCTGAGTCTTTCCTCTGTTTCACTCTTTCGCTATTTCGTAGTGCATAAAACCCACACTCTTTTCTTTCACAAAGTAATGTTGGTCATTGGATCACGGGAACTTGCATTGTCTTTACCTTTGCTTAGTCTCTCTGCTTAAGTTCTGGTTCCTACCATCTTTTCACCACTTCGCGATACTTAACAATCAAGCATTTCCCCTCCGTGAAGCCGTGCCAAGCGTTAGATCTAACTTAAGTCACCCGACCTTTAATTCCAACTGGGACCGTCAATCTTTCTGACTAACCACACCTCATCCTGACGGTTAGTGGTTTTCGCCATTTCACAGAGATTAATCTGTGGGCATCTTCGGGCCATGAATCGACGAGAATCGTCGGATCAAAATAGAGATGACTGCGTTTTAAGTGGTGTTGGCATTTTTTATATGTTGTGATTGTCATTGATGGACACACACTTGTACTGAGAACCCCTTATATGTATGAGCTAGAGCTCAACCAGTATTTGTTCCAACTGGTATGTTGTATTCTAGTATTTAGACTAGTGATTTTGCAGAATGTGTTTCCCAGTCTGAAGCAACATGTCGACCCTAAGCGGTTCATAGATCTCAACCGGTACGAAGAAGCAAAGCGACATAACACATTCTTACCAATCTTCATTTTTATCAAACCGGCAATCGGTAGTTTGTATGAACCGGCATTTTGTGATGAGCTACCAACCCACCGATTGATTGATGGTGCCGACACACTGATAATGCTTTTTGTGTCATGTTACTGAGTATGTCTAGATTCATTGAACCTAGGAAATTATAATGTAATCCTATTGGACCGACATGAAATCAGATTCCTTTAAAAGGACATCATGTCCAGGGTTTTAGGAGTTGTTGTTGAGGTTGTTGTTGTTACTAAAAGAGTTTATGTTGTGGCTAGAGTTTAAGGTGATTGTTGAGTTGTAAGAGCGATCTTATCTGAGAAGATCGAGTTGTAAACAGAAAGAGATAGAGAAGACTAAAGTAATGCTGGAGTGCATTAGTAGTGAACTATAGTGGATCTAACCAAGCAGTCTGTGCTATAAGATAGATCAAACACTTGTTGATTACTCACATCTTTGACAAGTTTGTAGCCCTTAACCGGGTAGGCCTCAAAGCCTTTGTAAAATCCTCTATAAAGGTGGTTCACTTCTATGAATCTGAAATCCTCTAACAAGGTAGTCTTTAATCAGACTTATCTCCTAATAGAGATTGAGATTCCTAACAGGATCTGTTCTGGTGAAGAACATTGTAAGACCTTAACCGGTCTGGTTTCTATTCTGCAGATAGTGACTTGTGAGTTCCATCTCACCGTGGTTTTTCCTAGTTGGGTTTCCACGTCAAATATCTTGTGTTATGGTTGTATTGCTTTTGTGGGTGAATGCTTTATTTGCATTTTGGTTTGCATGTGTGATAACTAGTCTGTCTGTTAGACTATTTTACCGGTTTATCTTCAGACTGTGTAAGTGTTTAAGTACAGAGATTTTTGCAATACTAATTCACCCCCCCTCTTAGTATTCATCAATTGGTATCAGAGCCTACCTTTCTATAAGTTTAACCACTTGGAAAGAGATATGGGGGAATACACTTTGAGGGAAATTACTCAATAGCTCACTAAGTCTGAGCAAGTCTATGATGATCTTATGGTCAAATACAAGGCATCTCAAGCAAAAAGGAGAGAACATGCAGAGAAGCTGATGGAGCTATCTGAAAGTAGTTCTGAAGATGAAGCTAATATGGAATCTATGATTGCAGAAGTAAATAAGCTAAATGATTCAAACTCCAATCTAAGAAAGGAATTAGAAGGAATGACTATCTGGTTTAGTCAAGAGCTTGAGAACCGCAGGAAAGCTAAAGATCAGATAAAGGATAGAGATCATGAGATCTCCAAGTTGAAACAAGAGATTAGTGCACTGACTGCTCACTTTCATGAGAGCAGGATGGAAAAGGAAGACATGCAAGGTGAACTGAACATAGCCATCTCTAAAAATGCAAGTCTAAAGGAGACAAATACTGCTATTTCCAAAGAACTCTCTGAGTCAAAGGAAATACTTGCTAAGTTTGGCAAAAGTATTGTCAAGCTAGAGCAAAAGCTTGAGTCATCTAGACCAGCAAAGAATACCAATGGTCTTGGTTTCTCTAGACATGAGGAAGGAGAATCCTCAGGAACAAATGCTGAAGCATCAAAGAAGCAACCGGCACTCAAAGGAAAAGGTAAACAAAAATTCAAACCTATTTGCTTTAACTGTCTTAAAGAAGGACACACTGCCAATGTATGTAGGAGCAAAGCCTACAATAATTTTCCATATTTTATCAACAATGATCCTAGTTTGGGCATAGAGCAGCTGAATGCAGTTCTATCATGAACAATACCGGAAGATATCCTCAGAGGACCCAAGGAGCTAGTCTAGAATCTTTTGTAAACCGGAACCCTAACCAGTTCAATGCCTACAATTGTTAGTCAAGCAACAATGGTTATCAACCGGCAACCAGATGGAGAGAAAATTGTTGGATTTGTCATGGACATGGACACACTGTGGCTACATGCAGAAGGAAGAATGGAAATATGAACAATGTACCTTGGAGAGCACCTGGATTGGTTTGCTATCACTGCAACAAACCGGGTCACATTGCAAGATTCTGCAGAAGTAGAAAAAGTATATCTGATGATATACCGGTCACTCAGAAAGGAGAAGTTGATGTTGAAAAAGTTCAAGCAGACATGAACAAAACTTGGAGGAAGAAACCAACAATGTTGGAAGAGGAACCGGTTTCTGCACCTAGTGTGGAAATATCGAAACTGGCAAACTAAGCTCCAAAGAGGCTTAGGGGGAGCAAACGGTGAAATGATTGTGAACCCCCGGTTACACCGGTAAAAGACCTTAACCGGTATGTGATACCTGTCACTTGGCAGAAGACCAGAAATGGTAAAAGAGGCAAATTAGGGCTTTCGCCCTAATAGAGGAGCATTAATGGCGATAGGTGAGAGTCATGTATAAAAGTATATTTAAAATCATTTCTCACTATCTATTTTCGAGCGAAGAAAAGGTTTTCAAGTGCAGAAGCGAAGAAAAGGTGATTTGAGCTAAGATTTCAAGAAATTGATAAATCTTGAAGGAGATTCAAATCCAGTTTGCAAGCGGTCTTGGAGAACTCAAAGCGGTGATTTGGCAACCGATAGAGAGTGAAGTGAAGCAGAATCAGGAAGCCCTAAATTCACATTGTAAAGGTATTTTTCATGTTCTTTAAAATACTCGACAATGGCTTCCGCATCTCATACCAGTTCTAGTACATCCATTGAGTTGAAAAGTTTTATTCAGAGGAAGTCCAAATATAATGCCTTATCACAAGTTCCAGCTGGAGTCATAGTTGAAGAAGGAATTTTAGATTATATTGATTGCAAAATAGAAGACCTAGGGTCTCTAGCTATTCACACCCAGTTAGGATTATTTTGTGGTAAGGACAAAAAGATCAAACTGGAGTTTAGTATCCTAGAGAAGAAGAAACTCCATAATGCATTATATTTTATGGAAGACTTCACAGAGGATCACATCAGGATCATCTTGAGCAGAGTCCACGGTGACAAGATGTACTTGGAGAGGACGCATGATATCACACCGCAGGCAATTCATGCAATCACCAGTTTTTGAAACACAAGGGAAGTGCCAGCCCTAAGAATAGTAAGCAAAACCGAAATGGCCAAGCTCACCAGTTCAACAAGTGACTCACGGGGTATGACAGTTAATCCTATCAAGGATGATCTGGTGAAATACGTCTACATGGTGATAGGCTACAGAATGTTTTCAGCCAGTAGGATTAATTATGTATCTGTTGCAACGGTAAATGTCGCTTACCAAATGATTAAAGAGGATGCATCTTTTGACTTATGCACCGGTATGTAGAGGCAACTCCTGTTGAATCTAAAGGCGATCAAACAGGACAATGCATTGAGGTTTAAGTTTGGGCAACTACTAATAGGGTTGTTCTTCTATTTCCAAGGCTAATTTCCTGGAGTAGGAGATGTCCAGTGGTCTCCTGACCAACCGGTAACCAAGCAGATCAAGGAAAGCATACAAGCCATCGGAACCGGTTACCCTAAAGTACTGAACAAATATTTTCATGAGTTCAGAAGAAAGATGAGTCAAAGGGTAAGAATCTCAAGTGATATAGTTAAGAAATACGAAGATGACATTTGTTTCACCATTCAAGTGGACAAATGCTTAATGGAGGCTATTGAGCCTAGAATGGAGGAAGTGGAGCTAATGGGATATGAAGTTATGTATGATATGTTGGAAGGGTATGCCTCAACCCTTATTTCCTCGCCTCTTGATCCAAAGGCTAAAAGGACTGGAACCTACTTGGAGAGGATTGCACCAGCTGAAGAACCATGGTTAAGAAAGGAAAAGAATTGGCAGCAAAGAAAGCCAAAGCAGTGCCTGCAGCATCGGCACCGGCTACCACTGCAACTCCAAGAGTGACCAAGTGGTCACCGGCAAAGAAGAAACCAGAGGAGACACCGGCAAAAGTCTTTGAAAGAAAAAGGAAGACGAAGACAAATGAACCGGACTCTGAAGAGACCGAGTCTGATGAAAAGCCAAAGAAGGCCAGACAGACAAAGAAAATGAAGAAGAATGAACTGGCAGCATCCGCACCGGTAAATATTGGTATCTCCTCATACAAACCTTTAACACATTTTCAAAGGATAGTTAAGAATATTAGGAGAAAATTACTTCATGATTTATTAGATTATTATGATGATTTTAGTGATGAGGAAAAGGAAGAAGTCTTACAGGAAATCATCATTTATTTGTGTAAAAATGATCGGTCGCCATCAGAGATCAAATCTCAGACACTAGATTCTTTATTTAAAGCATTAGATAATAAATGGTGCATTGCCATTGAAAAGGAACAGGAGATTAGGGAGAAAGTCTTTGCACAGTACTTTCTCGACCTCTCAAATTCAGAATTGTTTGATGTGTTGGACCAAAATAAAGGTCTCTTCTTCACAAGGAGAAGAAGACTCTGGTTGTTCAAGGGGAGAATTGATGATGTTGAAAAAGATACTCATCAGCATATGGATTATGCTATCAACTCTCACAAAGCAAAAATGGCCAACCTCCAAGCGGAAAAAGAACCGACTGTATCCAAACCGGATGAAGTTTTTGATGAGGAAAGAAACTTGGTTGAAGAACCAATCGACACTATTGATGTCGACGCCCTGGATGTAGAAGATGTCACTTAGGACATACCTTCTGAGGGAACAAAATAGGGGCAACAAGCCAAATAGGGTGGTGACCAGGGTAAGGACACACAGGAAACGGCTCAAGAACAAGAAGAGAAGAAGAAGAGGAATGAAGATGAGAAAAAGAGAAAAGAGAAAGAGGAGAAACGAAAAGATGAAGAGAAGAAGAAGTAAGAAGACAAGAGGAAGAAGAAAGAAGAAGAGGACAAGGAAGAAAAGAGGAAGAAAGAAGAGGAGAAAAAGAAGAAGGAAGAGGAAGAAAAGAGGAAGAAATAAGAGGAAGAAAAGAAGAAGGAAGAGGAAGAAAAGAGGAAGAAAGAAGAGGAAGAAAAGAAGAAGAAGGAAGAGGAAGAAAAGAGGAAGAAAGAAGAGGAAGACAAGAAGAAGAAGGAAGAGGGAGAAAAGAAAAAGATGGAAGAGAAAGAGAAAGAAGAGAAGGAGAGGAAAGAAGAAGACGGGAAAAAGAAAGAAGAAGAAGACAGGGAACAAGAACAGAAGAAAGAAGAAGAGAAAAGGAAGAAGGCAGAAGGAGACAAGGTAGTGAAAGGAATGGAGAGCACTCAGATGGAGACTCCGAAGGCAACCAGGAGTCAAGCCAAACCGGCTGATATCTCCAGTCCTATCGATCTCCAATCTACAAGTGAGTCGGAGCTTATGCAAAGCATCAAGGTTGCTCAAGAGCGCCTTGAGATCATTCACAGGAAAAAGGAACAGGACATAATTCAGGCAGTTGTAGACACCCTTACCGGTTTAATCCCCGGTACCAATCTTCCTCACACTGAATCATCACTAGCATAGCTCAAACTACTATGTACTGTAGTGGATGATCAAGTGTAGAGCCTGGAAGAAGCAGCTAAGGAGAATGTCAAGAAAAAGCACCAAAAGGCTCTTAACATTGCTCTGGTGAAAAAGATGAATGAGCTTCGGTCTGAACTGCTGAAAGACCAAAAGGACATAAGGAATGCCTTGGATGAGGGAAACTTGCTACTAAACAAAATCTGTCAACCTCATCTGTTCTACGATGATGTGCTAGCCAAGAAGCAAAAGCTTCAAACGGACTTACAGTCCTACTTGGGCACATTTAAGACACCTTATGCAACATATGGGCAAACCGTTCACTGGTTCCAGATCCAGTACACCATCTAAAGATTTGCAGGAGCTACAACTAGTTTTACTTCCATGTCTGCAAATTCTTCAGAAGTGTTATCTGAACCTGGATGCCTTGATAGTCATGCAGGAGCTGAGCACAATTGATGCCATGGAGGAATAGGTATACCAGATGCAAATAGAAAAAGAAGTGGCCACCTCCTTACTTGAGTCCTAGTTGCTCTCCATGAAACAATTTTTGCACGACTATAAATTGGTTTTTGACAAGTATTATTCATTGTTGTCATAAACTTTTTATTTATATCAACTGGAAACAGGGTTGTTCAGCGACACTTTGTCATTGTTGGCAAAGGGGGAGAAGTATTTGTTTTTGGTTTTAAAAATTTTGATCTTCTGATACAGGGGGAGAAGTACTCTATCTATTTTGAAGACAAATAGGGTGCATCTATTTTTGAAATTTTGATATATGCTATATGCTCTGATGTCTCAATGATTATGCTCTATATGCAAAATTGCTATACATTGTGTTGATTAAGGGATAGTGTATATGCTTAGGGGGAGCAGTTTTGTTAATGGCAAGTTTTTGTTGTAAAACACTTAGATGTCAAAATTTTATTTTCCTAAGTGTTGCCATCAATGCCAAAGGGGGAGATTGTTGGCATTTTTGATATGTTGTGATTGTCATTGATGGACACACACTTGTACTGAGAACCCCTTATATGTATGAGCTAGAGCTCAACCGGTATTTGTTCCAACCGGTATGTTGTATTCTAGTCTTTAGACTAGTGATTTTGCAGAATGTGTTTCCCAGTCTAAAGCGGCATGTCGACCCCAAGCAGTTCGTAGATCTCAACCGATATGAAGAAGCAAAGCCACATAACACATTCTTACCAGTCTTCATTTTTATCAAACTGGCAACCGGTATTTTGTATGAACCGGCATTTTGTGATGAGTTACCAACCCACCGATTGATTGATGGTGCTTTTTGTGTCGTGTTACTGAGTATGTCTAGATTCATTGAGCCTAGGAAATTGTAATGTAATCCTATTGGACCGACATGAAATCAGATTCCTTTAAAAGGACATCATGTCTAGGGTTTTAGGAGTTGTTGTTGAGGTTGTTTCTTTTACTAAAAGAGTTTATGTTGTGGCTAGGGTTTAAGGTGATTATTGAGTTGTATGAGCGATCTTATCTAAGAAGATCGAGTTGTAAATAGAAAGAGATAGAGAAGACTGAAGTAATGCTGGAGTGCATTAGCAATGAACTATACTGGATCTAACCAAGCAGTCTGTGCTATAAGATAGATCAAACACTTGTTGATTACTCACATCTTTGACAAGTTTGTAGCCCTTAACCGGGTAGGCCTCAAAGCCTTTGTAAAATCCTCTAACAAGGTGGTTCACTTCTGTGAATCTGAAATCCTCTAACAAGGTAGTCTTTAATCAGACTTATCTCCTAACAGAGATTGAGATTCCTAACAGGATCTATTCTGGTGAAGAAAATTGTAAGACCTTAACCGGTCTGACCTTAACCAGTCTGGTTTCTATTCTGCAGATAGTGACTTGTGAGTTCCATCTCACCATGGTTTTTCCCAGTTGGGTTTCCACATCAAATATCTTGTGTTATGGTTGTATTGCTTTTGTGAGTGAATTCTTTATTCGCATTTTGGTTTGCATGTGTGATAATTGGTCTATCTGTTAGACTATTTTATCGGTTTATCTTCAGACTGTGTAAGTGTTTAAGTATAGAGATTTTTGGCATACTAATTCACCCCCCCTCTTAGTATTCATCACCATGAAGCCACGCCAAGTGTTAGATCTAACTTAAGTCACCCGACCTTTAATTCCAACCGGGACCATCAATCTTTCTAACTAACCACGCCTCATCCTAACGGTTAGCGGTTTTCGCCATTTTGCAGAGATTAATCTGTGAGCATCTTCAGGCCACGAATCGATGATAATCATCAGATCAAAATAGAGATGACTGCCTTTTAAGTGGGCCATGCATCCGGGAACCACTTACCCCACCTTTTCATCAGTAAATACATGCCACATTGCAGTCGGCCATTAGCCATGGCAACTCGCTTGGGTCCCATTCTGGATCGGCCACGTGCCATCTTTTATTATTCCCACATAACCATTGGTTACACCCTGGCGGGCCCTTAATAATCCTTTTAGAACTACGTGTCACTTGACATATCCCTATCAAGCCCCACAAAAGTAGCAGCTATTTTTCCACATCACACTTATGTGTGACGTCCACTTGTCTTTCGCGACTTTACGAACACTAATCATCATTCAACTTACGGCCATGAAATCATGAGAACCGTCGGATCAAAATAGAGATGAATACCTTTTAAGTTCATATTTATCCTGCCCTTTGGGCCCACCAACCCTTTTCGTGACTTCACGATGAGTAAATCGCAAGCATCTCTCGACCGCGAAACAACGCGACCCGTCGATCTTGGCGTGACATGATTACCTTTTAACCAAAGGAAAAGTCCTCATTGTTGGGTCCCGCCGAACCTTTTCACGACTTCGCGAAGAGTAAACCACGTTTATCTTGATCTCACGAACTCACACTATCCGTCTGATCAGATGGGACTTGACCAATATTTAACTTTGGCTCGAACCTATGTTTCAGGTTCACCTTTCTTCCTTTCGCTATTTCATGATGGATAAATTGTGAGCATTTTTAGGTCGCGAATCAACGCGGACCGTTAGATCAACAGAAAGTTGTGTGATGCTTACAAGGCCCGACAAAAATTTAGGAAAAGGCATATTTAAAAGCGGGAATTAAAACAATTAAAGGGGACCACCTAGGTAAATTATAAGGGGGGGAACACTTCATGATAAAGGGACCCATTACTTAAGTGAATAAAGTAATGTAGAAACAGAAGCCAAAGGGTTTTTAACAGTCATTAAAGCGAATTAAAACCTAAACCCTAAACCCATTAGGATTTGAAACAACCTTGAAGCAATAAGAACATACCAGACTCAAAAACATTTAGACTTAGCCAATAATGGAAAAAGCACACCCATTTTTAAACAGTGATAACAATCGGTATGATCCAGCAGACTGGGGCAACCTTAGATGACACTAACAAATTCATGCAGAGTCTGAATATGATTTTGGCGGTCATCTTTCAGATTATAACCAACCGGTTACAAACCTTGAGGTAGAATTTTTGTACTCTTTTGATGGCATTCTTTGTCATTGATGTCAAAGGGGGAGTAGTGGAGAGAAAAATGCATGTACAGAGGAGATAACTTGCTCAGGGGGAGCACATCTTTTTGGATTTTAGTTTTTGGATAACAGTTTTAATTTTTCTCGTGAGTGTTGCCATCAATGCCAAAGGGGGGGATTGTTGGCATTCTACACTCTTATGAGAATAGTTGATGTTTCCATTGATGGAAACCATCCGGCAACCAACTGGAAAGTCACCGGCAATTGGTTTCTACATGCCCGGCATCACAAACTTCATACACCAACAGACACTGGCACCGGCAGGCACTTCACCAGCATTCAGATTACATCGGCAACAAGCATACCGGCACCCCAATCGACATGGGATAAAGTTTTGTTTATATGAATTATTTTGTAATGTAATTATCTTTTGTAAAGCTGACATGGTATATTGTAAAAGACTCATATATGTATGAGATCTTATAGGTCATTTTATGTAAGTAGATGGATGAGAAGTATAAGGTAATTTTGTATAAGGTGATATAGTTGACAGTGAAGGTTTTGGTTATTGACTGAGCTTAAACCGGTACTGAACCCGACATGAGAGATGTTGTTTTGTGTAGTACATTGTATTGGATTTGATAATGCATTTTGTAGTCAGTGTGAGTCTTTATTGAGAAGTGAGCTCTAGGCTATTGGCCTCCCTGCATGTGCAAGCCCCTCATTGTAAGTAGTATTTATTCATTGGCCAGTGAGTAAATATTTTGGGTCACAAATTCCACTGAGGTTTTTCCCACACCGGGATTCCTCGTTAAATATATTGTGTTATGGTGTGTTTCTATGTTGTCTCTATTATTTCCATTTATTGCAATAATTCTTATTTACCGGTACACTATTTTGGGATGCAAATTTATTAATAAGTTTAAATATTTTGTTGACCGGTTAGACACTGATTCACCCCCCCCCCTCTTACTGTCTTTGGGACTGTTATTGAATCTAACAATGGTTTAAGAGAGATCAAAACAAGTGATGGTTCCTTTACCTGGTCTAATAGAAGGGGGGGCAAGACACATAGCTGATAAATTGGACAGGTTTTTCTTGGGTGGTAAATGGGACAATAAACCACAACTATTCGAAGTTGCAATCAAGCCATCTGCAACTTCAAACCACTTTCTAGCTGAGTTTCTTGTTGTGTTGGATAGAATTCCTATCAAATATCCATTTAAGTTTGAAAAAATGTGGCTATGGGACAAGATCCTCCCAGATCTTGTGAAGTAGTGGTGGGTCGAGGCCCTGAGGATTGAGGAAACTTGGGCTTTTAAATTTTTCAGAAAGTTACAGTTTTTGAAAGAGAAGATGAAGGAATGGAATAGGGTTAAATTTGGTAACATTTTCTCTGACAAAACTTCTCTAGAGTCAAAACTAGGTGTGATCCAAGAGATCATTATGAATCAAGGTATGACTACAAATACTTTTGCTAAGGAAAAGATCCTGAAAAGTAAATATGATGAAATTTTAGCCAAGGAGAAGATGTTTCGGAGGCAGAAGTCATGAGAAGGCTAGTTAAAATAAGGGGACCACAATACATTTTTTTCATAATTCAATCAAAGTGCAGAGATCTTGGAACAAGATTACTTCCATTAGAGGAAAGAACAACACAGTTTTGGATAATGCAGAAGCTATTAATAAAGAGGTGGTGGATTTCTTCCAAGATCTGCTTAAGCAAAATGAGGAGTTGAACATTCAGTAGCAGGACATGTTACTTGCAAACATCCCTCAACTTATCACTGATAGTCAAAATCAGGCTTTATGCAAACCGATCATTTTGGAGGAGGTCAAGGAGGTTGTGTTTTCGATTCCAGGGGACAAATCTTTGGGTCCTAATGGGTTCCCTTCTTTCTTTTTTCAACAAATGTGGGATGTTGTGTGATAGGAAGTCTTGCTTGTGGTGGAGGAATCTAGAGAGAATGCTTGTGTGGCTAGGGAATTAAATTGTACTTTCATTACTGTCATCCCCAAAGTTGAGAAGGTTGAGACCTTTAGCGATTTTTGGCCTATATCCCTTTGAATACTCTTTACAAAGTGATTAGCAAGGTCATCATGAACAAGATGAAACCAATCCTAAAGTTTATTATCTCAGAAGAACAGAGTGGCTTTGTTCTTGGTAGTTCTATAGTGGAGGGCATAATCATTGCTTATGAATCCATTCACATGGTGAGGAAAGCTAAGGTGGATCGTATGCTGATTAAACTCGATATCACAAAATCCTATGACATGGTGGATCAATCCTTTTTGCTTCAGGTTATGAAAGGCTTTATCTTTGTTGAATCTTTGTTGAATTGGGTGAATGCTTGCATTGAAGGACCTTGGTTTTTAGTTTTAGTTAATGGTCTTTTCCAATCTTATCAAGGGCTCAGGTAGGGGGATCCTTTGTCTCCCTTTCTCTTTATTATCTTGGTGGAGGCTTTGGGGAGACTCATCAAAAATCAGAGGAGTTGTGGTAAGTGGAAGGGCATTAATATTGTAGGTAGTGTGGTACCTTCCATGCACCAATAATTTGTCGATGATACCATCCTTTGGGGATGCATCGCTCAAAGAAGCTCATATTATTAAGAAGGTACTTGCTTCCTTCTATGATTCCTTAGGATAGCAGGTCAACTGGGCAAAATCTGACATCTTTTTCTTTAAGACCCCTTTGGAGTGGCAAAGAGAGATTGTTAGGATCCTTGAAGTTAAAGCAGGAAGTTTATCAGGAATATTCCTTGGAACTCCTCTCTTCGGAGGTATTAACAAAATAGCATTATGGCATAGGTTGGTGGATTCTTGTGTTAATAAGTTAGAGGGATGGGAGAGAAAATGTCTTTCATTTGCTAGTAGGTTATTAATGCTTAAGTCAATTTTGTTTGCCATTCCCCTCTATTCTATGATGTGCTTGAAAATCCCTAAGAAAGTGGTAAGAGTTATTAATCAACAGATGAGGAAATTCTTTTGGAATTGTAAAAAAGACCAAGACAAGATCCCTTTGGTGGCCTGGGGCAAACTTTGTCAACCCAAAGAGTCTAGTGGAGCAGGTTTACAAGATTGGAGTCTTTTGAATGAAGCTATGGGTGCAAAACTCATTTGGCAAATGTACTTGAAACCTAAAAAAAAATGGGTCCAAATCCTAACCCATAAGTATCTAGATTCACATCATAGGGAAAGAATTATTTCCATTCTTGATCCACCTAGACGCTCAACCATTTAGAATTTCTTGGTTTCTTGTACGTATGTGATCACAAATCATCTCACATGGCAATTAGGGAATGGAGAGAAAGTTGATTTCTAGAGAGATTCTTGGGACGAAAAGCCTACTCTTTTCTTATGAGATGAAGTAGATGTAATTAAATGGGTTGTGGAACATTACTAGGTTTCTAAGGTTTGTGATTATATGGAAATTTTGAGAAGGAATGGTGTAGATGAATGGAGGTGGAAGGATGTTAGGACTCTTCCGCTCTCCCCCAATCAGCTTGCACTGTTTGAAAGAATTTTAAATGAATACAAACCATATCTTTTAGACAAGGAGTATGTTTTAAGATGGTTTGGTTCAAAATTAGGGATGTACTCAATTAAACTGGGTTATAAATTGGCAAAGGAAGCAGTAATTATTAAGGATTGGTCATCTAGATTGTATTGGAACTTGAAAGGCCTGCTGAAAGTGAGGGTTTTTGCTTGGTTGGTTTTGAAAGAGAGAATCTTAACCAGTGACAAACTTAGTTGGCAGGGATTTAATGGCCCTTTCCAGTGTGTGATGTGTAAAGAAGAGAGTGAATCTTTAGATCACCTACTACTACCTTGTAAGGTGGCACAGAATGTCTGGAAATTCTTAGTACATAAACTTTCCTGGGAAATTACGTTACCAGCTAAGGTGATTGATTTGTTTAAGAGTTGGTTTGAGGAAAAGGTTCAATCGGTGTATTCGTGTATTTTTTCCATTTCTCCCTTGGTGGTTCTATGGGAGATTTGGAAAGAGAGAAATAGATGAGTTTTTTAGGATAAGGAATAACCAGTTGAGAAGTTGTGTGATAGAGTAGAAAGAGTGATTTTAGAAATTGTCTTTGTGTCTATGGGTAGCCACAATTATACTAAGCATCCTTTTAATATGGAAGATAAGCTAATCCAGGCCAGCTAGCCTCTTTTGAAGTTCAGGCCCATTCATTGGCAACCTAAGGTTAATCTTAGTTTTGAGAGGGGCTCGAATTGTTTTTGGACCAAATTAGAACAAGGGTGGATTAAATTTAACTTTGGCAGAGCTTCGAGAGGCAATCTAAGCAACTTAGGTGTAGGGTGTGTTGCTTGTAATGAGGATGGTAAAATTTTGTTCGAAGGAGCGCAACGTTTGCAGGATGGAATGAATGATGAAGCAGAAGTGCAAGAAGCATTGCTTGCGGTAGAGTTAGCTAGTAATTTGAAGGCTTCAAAGGTTCATCTAGAAGGAGACTTACAAGTTGTTGCTGATGCAATTGCTAAGGGGTCCTCCCCATGCTAGCGTATTAGTAAGTTTATATCTATCATATGCTCAAAATTATGAACTTTCCAAGATTTTCAAATTTCACACATCAAAGAGAAGGTAATGGGTGTTAGGAATCCCATAAATACTGGGAGGGGGGGTGAATCAGTATCTAACCGGTAATTAAAATTTCTTAACTTAAAACATGCAGAACATATTATAACAGTGTATCGGTATGCAAGAAATAATGTAATAAATAGAATTAAGAACATCCACATGAAAAGCACACCATAACACAAGGATTTAACAAGGAAACCCGATGTGGGAAAAACCTCAGTGGGATTTGTGACCCACAATATTCACTCACTGGCCAATAAGAGAATATTACTTACAATAGGGGCCTACACATGCAGGAAGGCCAACTACCTAGAGCTCACTGCTCAATGGGAAGTCTCACTGACTTACAATGTGGATTATACAAATCCAATATCTTGTACTACTTTACAATAGCATCTATAATGCCAAATCTAGTACCGGTTGCTGCTCTGCTTCTTACATAAACCCTTCAACCTATATTTCGCATAATAGGTCTACCTTATATTTTTCTTTTTCGCTCTCTCTTTCTCTACAAAATGTCTACAATGATCTCTTTTATATATAAGAGTCATTTTACAATTTGCCAAGTCGGCTTACAAAGTTTTTACAATAATAAACAAACTGTAATATAACAAAATCCTGTCGGCCTCTGTGTCAGTATACTTCCTTTCTTTGTGTCGGTGTAGAGTGTGATCTGCTGATGTCGGTGCACTAACTTGTCAGTGTAATGCCTTGCCGGTGCCATAGGATTGCAAGGTTGCCATCAATGACAAAACCTTCAATCACCTACAATGTCTCATTGGAGTGTGCATATGCCAACAATCTCCCCCTTTGGCATTGATGGCAACACTCATGAGAAATTTCAAAAATGTATCCAAAAATGTGAAGTCCAAAAAATGTTACAAAAAAAAATGTGTGTGCTCCCCTTGAGCATATGATTCCTGTGATGTTGAATTTTCTCATCCCACTACTCCCCCTTTGGCATCAATGACAAAGGTTGTCAAGATGTTAGTAGAGTTTGTAGTTTCAACCTTGTAACTAGGTAGTTACAATTTGAAATAGATCCGCCAAGATCAATTTTATACTCTCCATGAACTTTTTACTATCTCTTATTGTTGTCTCTGTTCTCTTAACTGTACCGGTGAGATGCTGCAAATGCTCTGTCGGTGTTTTCTGTCCCTGTATTAGTGCCTCAGATACTTCCTTCTACAGTGATGCTAGATAGTCCAATCTTGGACTCAATTTTAATCTTAGATGCTTTGCCTTATTCACTATTCTTTCTTTCTCTCTTTCAAATTTAGGTAAATCTTCCTCAAAATTTGTTATCTTATGTTCAAAAACTGATAGTGTATCAGGTGAGTTGACAAAATTATCTGCAAGTTTATTAATTTCATCTTGTACCTTGCTCATCTTCTTGTCTATATCTACAGTCAAAAGGTTTGTCTTACAGGTGTCTTTGTACAGAGTTTTGTACTCTTTCAATAAATTACACAGTTCTGGTAGAAGTGTGTCAAAATCTCTGTTACACTTCTTTATTTGCTCATCAAAGAATTTATGTTTTTCAATTTCTACTTTATCCTTCAGTGTCTCTTCCTTTATTTTCTCAATGTTTTCTGTGATATATTTACACAAGGTATCAAGTTGTCCTAAAGAATCTTTATTGTCTATATTACAGTTAGGAGCAATTACCTTCAAAATTGGTATGGTATCATCTATTGCTTTATAAGCTTGTGAACTGCAGTCTGTTATCTTTTTGATTGAATCTAATAGTACCTTAGTCACATTAGTTGTTTTGTAGCCTGGTGATGAACCAACATTTTGAGTACCACCAGTGGAAGTAACCAAGCTTGTATTGACCTCTGGTAGGTTTGTTTGTGTTTGCATTTCCCTAAGCAATGGTTTTTCTACTTCTCCAGATGCCGATGGCACTATTTCCTTCTGTTCCTGTTCCTGTTCAGGAGCCTTTTGCTCTGTTTGTTTCTCTGTTTGTTGCATTGTCTCAGTCAGAGTCTAAGTTTCTACCTTCTTCTCTTTGTCATCAGCTGGTTTCTCCTGTGTGTTGTCAGTTTGCTCAGCTACCGGAGGCTCACTAGCCATTTCAGTCTTATCAGTTATATCTTTGTCTACCACAATGTTGATTTTTTGAGTATCAACATCCACAGTACATAAGACTTCAGGATTAGGATTACCATCCTCTACATCCATACTTTCAACTATCATTTGATCTTTTGTAGCTATTGTTTTTATCGATGGAGTAATCAAAGGAGGTGGGGGTAAGTTGTCTTTAACCTTGATACTAGGTGGTCCACCAACTTTACCTTTACCCTTGTCTCTTTCTTTCTGATAAACTTTTATAGGTTTGGGGTTCCTATATTCTTCCTGTTTTTATTTTTCAACTAGGAATATATCCCATCCATTTTCTATCTCCTCAGTCACCTCATTAACTCTTCCAACCATTAAAGCAATGTGTCGGTGTGTAGTAGAAAATACTAACTGGTTGGCTTGAGCAATTAGGTCATCAATTTCTTTGGGTGAATTCACCGGATATACAACAAGTAGCTTTTCAATCTTTATTTTCTTGTCCAGTTCTATTACTGCTTGTCTTCTTGCTTCCAGTCTCTTAAATAGTTCATCTAGAATTTCATTTACTACTTCCATCAAAAATTTCTTATACATATCCATATGCAATATAACACTATTTTCAACTTGTTCTTTTTCATCAGCTATTAAAGTGTCATCTAATTTCTCTATATTCTTCAATTTTCCTTCCTCTGTAATTTCATTTAACAGTATATCAAGAGGGGCCAAGTCCTTGTTTGTCCTCTTCTTCTTTTTGGGTGTCAGTTTCTTCTTCTTTGGTGTAGCCTTTCTTACCGGAGATCTCACTGCTTGTTGTTTTTGTCTTGTCCTCCTTGGTGAGGGTGTAGTTGCCAGTGAGGGATCTCTTTTCCTTACAACTCTCTTGAAAGTTGCAGGCATGTCACTCTCCGAAGAAGTACCTACCAGTGATAGGTGAGTTTCTGGTTGTGGAGCTACTAACTCATCCTCTGTTATACCACTTTGTTTTAACACATCTTCTTTGATGGCCTTTGCTTGTCTGGAACCTTTTCTTACAACTGCCTCAACTTTTTTCACTCTTTTCTTAGATTGTATTTGGCTTTCAATAGTTTCTGCACTACCAAGTACTTCTTCCTTAGGTTCTTTAGGGGCTTCCAGAAGTGCTTTATCATATGTTTCAATTATATGATCATCTGTTTCATAACCCATCTCTGTTACCCAAACTGTCCTAGGGATGACTACTTCCATCCAGATCTCATCTTTCTTGATTACAAAGCATATTTCATCTTTATATTTGTCAACAACCTTTTGTGATATCCTGATTCTTTTTTTCCTTTTGGTCTTTAGTGCTTGAAAGAAATCATGGATATTGTTTTCCTTGTCTTCTCCCATGTTATTGAATAGTTTTGTTAACTGTTTGCCTACCTGTATATCATATCCAAGTTCTTTGTAGCCTATATCGGGAACCTGCTTGGTTATATGTAGCATTAGACATACTAGCAGATTTTAAAACCTGAAAGTTCCTTTCTTGTCCTTCTTAATCTTTCCAAGGTTGTCAATTAATTCATCCTTTAACCACTCACATACATCAATCTTTGCATTATATGTGACCATATCATAAGCACTCTTAATACATAAACTTGAAACTGAATTAAGTCTATTTGCATGAGTAGCTTTATACCCCAATATCATTCTGATAAATCTCACATTAATGTATGTTACATCATTTACTCTTAAGGACCTTTTATCGGATGTGGCACCAATTAGGTTTGTAACTAGGTCATTGGATACCTTCTTAGTTTTGTCTGGTCTTTTACTGGTGGTCGATAACCCTGTGATAGCTTTCATAGCTTCCTTAGAGATTTTGTGGATTGCATCTAGCCAGAAAAATTCACCATGTACCCTGCTTAAGACTATCCTAATCACATCCTTGGGGAATTCAGGAATGCTAAGGATCTCTGTAAATCCTAGGGTTTCAATGATCTTGTGTTCATCTTTTACATTGCCAGATTCATCACATATCACAGTTTTAAACATGGTTTTAATCTCTTCATCTCCTAGTTCCTCAATGTTATAGTGAATGTAAACTCTGGGGTCTTCAGCATAAACAACTCCCTAAGGAATTTGAGAAAAAGCACCTAAGGTATCATCTTTCTTTGCTACCTCAGGAACTAATTGAAATATGGGCCTAGGTCTTTTTATCACTTTGACAACAATAGGGTTTGCTATATATTCAATTGCAGAGGTGGATGCCATGATAAAATACCTTTTACTACCTTTAGGATGGATCATTGCTTGGAGTGTTCTTGCCAAGAAATGCCTTAGCTCAAAATCTTCGCACTCTTCGTAGGTTTGAAATCTCGGTGAAATGGAATGGAGCCAAAACCTCAAATTTATAGTATCTTTTTGCCATCTACCACATTAAATGCATGTCGGTTAAGTATTCACTTAACATTGTCTGCTAGTAACAAGTAATTTCCAACTTCTTATCTCTAACTGAGGGAATAATAGCACGTGTCATTAGATTGCCAAACCCTCAAGGAAACTTTCTTCAATTAGATGAAGAACTTCCTGCCAGTGGAGCACTGCTCTGTCCTACCAGTGAAGCATCACTCTGTCCTACCGGTGAAGCATTGATTGGTTCTACCGGTGGAGGAGTATTCCCAATATTTAGATCAGTTTTTCTAATCCATTGTTTTGAGAATTCTTGCTTAACCTCTTCAACTTTTTCTTTGCCTTTCAAGCTAGAACTTTTGTTGTCTACCGGTGATCCTTTACTTCTACAGAATTTTGCAATATGCCCAATCTTGTTACATGCATAACAAGTCACATTATTCTTCTGAATAGCTTTCCCATAACCTATGCTGGTTCATGTTCTGCATTGATTAGATAGGTGTCCAAATCTTCCACAAACATAACATCTCACATTCATTCTGCAATTTTCAGAGTTGTGACCAACTTTGTTGCATTTTGAACATTGACCGGTGGGTGTGTTGATATTATGATAGTTTCTAGATCTACATTCATTTTCTCTATGACCATACTTATTACAGTTAAAGCATTTTCCATTGAATTTATAAGCATTAGGTTGTCTTACCGGTTCGCTCTGAGTATTTGCAGTACCAGAGCTTTCACCAACTTCAAAGACAATTCCAGAAGTGTCACCTTTAGGTTTTTGATTCTTCAGCAAGGTGCCAAATTCCTTTGAGCTTTGCTTGAATTTTTCTTTCTGTTGATTTGCAGTTTCTAGTTCTCTTTCTAAGACTTCTTTCTGTCTCATCAATTCATTGGAGTCATTTTGAGTGTGCATCAGATCTATCTTCAACATGTCAATTTTATAGCTAAGTCTTGTGTTCTCATTTGCTCCATCACTTAGTCTTCTCATCAATTCTTCTTCATTCTTCTTCCTATCCTCAATATCTTTGCAAAATCTCATAGTCATATCCTGCATCTCATTCTTTTGTTGTCATGTTCTCTTGTTTCAGCTTGCTTATCTGATCATTAAGTGATTCATTTTCATCATTCTCATTTTGCAACTTTTCACAAAGTTCTCTTCTCTTATTTCTTGCAACAGTAAGATTCTCTTGAAGTGCCTGAATGATATCCTGAGTCGCCCTTAAAATCATCTTCTGGTTTGATATTTTCAACTTTTCTGCATCATAGTCTAAAAGAGCTCCTTCAAGTTGCTTCATCATATTTTCCATCTTTACCAGTGTCAAGATCTTCCTCAAACTGTTAGACTTCTGAAAATAGAGGACCAGGCTATGATACCAATTGTAAGGAATCCCACAGATACTGAGAGGGGGGGTGAATCATTATCTAACTAGTAATTAGAATTTCTTAACTTAAAACATGCAGAACATATTATAACAGTGTACCGGTATGCAAGAAATAATGTAATAAACAGAATTAAGAACATCCACATGAAAAGCACATCATAACACAAGGATTTAACGAGGAAACCCGGTGTGGGAAAAACCTCAGTGGGATTTGTGACCCACAATATTCACTCACTAGCCAATAAGAGAATATTACTTACAATAGGGGCATGCACATGTAGGAAGGCCAACTGCCTAGAGCTCACTGCTCAATGGGAAGTCTCACTGACTTACAATGTGGATTATACAAATCCAATATCTTGTACTGCTTTACAATAGCATCTATAATGCTAGATCCAGTACCGGTTGCTGCTCTGCTTCTTACATAAACCCTTCAACCTATATTTCGCATAATAGGTCTACCTTATATTTTTCTTTTTCGCTCTCTCTTTCTCTACAAAATGTCTACAATGATCTCTTTTATATATAAGAGTCATTTTACAATTTGCCAAGTCAGCTTACAAAGTTTTTATAATAATAAACAAAATGTAATATAACAAAATCATGTCGGCCTCTATGTCAGTATACATCCTTTCTTTGTGTCGGTGCTAGTGTCCTGAGTGCCGGTGTAGAGTGTGATCTATTGATGTCGGTGCACTAACTTGTCGGTGTAATGCCTTGCCGATATAATGCCTTGCCGGTGCCATAGGATTGCAAGGTTGCCATCAATGACAAAACCTTCAATCACCTACAATGTCTCATTGGAGTGTGCATATGCCAACAATGGGGTGGCGAACTATCTATCTAATGTGGCTTGTGAGTTGGCTCATTTTACAACCAAGTGTTGGGGGAATGCAGATGAAGAGGTATGTTGGGATGCTTAGGTGGCATTCAGTTTTTTGTTTGAAAATTTTTAGATATGATGTTGTAGAAAACTGGAATTTGTAACGTGTGCAAAGAGTGAACGTTACTTGCTAAGGAAGCTACATTTATGGGGAGATTAGTGAGAGTTGTTTGATGGAATATTTCATTCCTAGAGTACGAGCCTTTAATGCAAGCTCTTTTTAAAACATTGGGAAGCATGTGAACTTTCTTATCGTGCTTGAAAGGTGGTGGTCTAAGAATAATGCATTGGTGATTATAAATGGTCTTAATTCCATTTTGTTGTGATTTTTGCTTCTAATTTCATTTTTCTATCGAGAGAATTTAATATTGTTTCCAAGGTTGGTGACAAGTACTGAGATGACCCAGAAATGGAAGCAAATTTCACCTTGAAGACTAAAAAGCAACTCTGCCCATTTCTCAGGTCATTTTTAGCGAGGAGATTGAATGGCATGTTCTTGTACAGAGATGAAAGGCTAGTGGAATGTGTTAAAAGGTTTATGGGCAAGAATATTGGGGTAGTGGAGCATCGATACAAGACAAACATGGATGCATACTCCTTAATTGTGGCATGGGGATTAGAACTAGAGCACTTGTTGGAGCCGATTAAAAAGGTGGTGAACACTATTGTCCCAAAAGAGTATAGTCTGAGATTAGAATCCAATTTTGAATGGGCATTTCTTGGCAGGGAATTTGATTTGTGTGAAGGATTTTTTTATTTTCACCATTTTTTTGAGGTGGCGGGATAACTAGTCAAGAGCAAGCTTTAGGGAGGGAGCCTAAATTGGGTGGAAGGCTTTGAAGATATTTTTTGATTTGATGGAGGTGGAAGAGGAGTTGCAACGAGCCATTGAGGAGGCCGGAGCTTTGGAAGAAGCGGGTGCAAATGAAGATGCAGAGTGTCAAAGGAAGAAGAGGAAGTGTGTGAACTCTAGCTCCTCCTCTGGGTAGTTTCTGTTAAATGGTGATTTTCACTATGTTTTGGCTTGAGGGGTTAATCTTTGTTTTTGTTTTTGATTCATTGTTGTTAATCTGTCTTAATTGTCTAGACTCTTTCGGTTAAATTAACGAGCTATTTTTGAGTGCTCGAACTGTAATTTTTTCCAAGGTAGTTTGCATAATGGTTGGGTTAGTGGTTTTGGATTACAAGGTGGTTTGGAGAGTGGTTTTGTACTGGTTGTTGGGATGGTGGTTTAGTACTCTTGATAGTTAGAATGTAAACTTTCTTAAAATTAATAAAACATACTATATCCGATCAAAAAAAAATTAATAAGACAAATAATTATAGATTAAATTAATTATAATAATTTTTAATTTAACGAAAAAAGAAAAAGAAATAAGAAGAAAAATTAGAATTAAATAAAGCTCATTATTTCTTTTTTAATATTTTTTCTTCTATTTTTTTAGAAACTTAAAAAAGATAAAATATTTTAATAAAATAAATAATATTAAGAGATATTTTGACAAAAAGTAGATATTAATAATATATATATTTTTCTTTTATGCATATTCTTTTTCTAGTAAATAATATTAAAATGCATATTTTTATGCCGAAGGCATTCCTATATGAATTGAACCACCTCCTTATTGAAATCAGTGGTTCAAAATTGAGGAGAAGAACGCAAGACTATCTCCTCAATTTTGAACCATTGATTTCAATAAGTAGGTGGTTCACTTCATACAGGGAATGACTTGGGCATAAAGATTATAATATAATACATATTTTATAATGAAAAGTATTTTTTTCTTAAAAGTATAATCCTAATTTAATTCAAAAAAATTATATAATTATAATTCTAATAATAAAATTAATTTCAAATTTAATTATTAATTTGTAGTTTAATATTATATTATTTTTACATTTATGTAATATTAATTATAACTGGTTTTAATAAATAGCTATTAATAATTATAAAAGTGAAAATAAATATTTTTTGAATAACTTAATGAAAATTATTTAAATTTATGATTAAACATTATTAAATTATTTTGTATATATTAAAATGATTAAAAAATTTATGATTTTCAAAAAGTATTAAAAAATAGAATGATTTCAAAAATATATATGAAATATAATTATAAGAATACATATAATACTTATGTTTATTTTTAATAGAAATATTTGTATTTAATTTAATTACGCTGAGAGGTGTAACCTACAATGGCATCATATAGGGGTCATCACAGTAACATTAACGATGTAAGAAAAAAGAAATGATTTGTATTCCAGAACTGTCACCGTCCAAGCTATCATGGTCCAAGCAGACTCTTTAATGCCACCCCCACATAGCAATCGTGTCAACATTAAAGATCCTGCAGCTGTTACAATGCATGCTTCAAACACATTCAATACGATTTCTCAAAGATTTGCATGTTACAAATCCACAACACATATTCAATATTGAAATGATTTGGATGAAGAATGTAATTGAAGGAAGTTGAAAGGATTGAATTTATCATTCCATATAGAGGACTTGCATTCACCTCTCTTCAATTATATCGATTCAATTCTGTAATCAAAATAATTTAATTTCCACATGGGTGTTCTACAATCAAAGTATTCAATTTCCACATGGGTGTTCTACAATCAGAGTATTCAATTTCAACATGGGTGTTCTGCAATCAGAGTATTCATCTGCACAGGCGTTCCTCAGCACAGTTTCTTCCTCAAGTGGAGGTGATTGGCTCGATGTTGTTCGCTGAAATCTCTTCCTCAAGCAGAGGTGATTGGCTCTGTGTTGTACACTAAAATTCTACATCTGCACATAACATAATCACATTCTCTTGAATGTTTTTAAATTTTTTTCATCACATTCTTTTTTTGTTTGGTATATGTTGCAGTAGTATTTCATAAGACAACATTTTTAGGCATTTAATCAAGAACAGTTTGCATAATCTCTCTTCTCAATTAAACATATCCATATTCCTATTATTATTGGAAAGCGTAGCACACCATAATCTCTCTTCTCAATTAAATATATCTAGATTGTTGTGCAAAAAATCTAAAAGATGCTTTAGGGATCAATTTTGTGTCTTCACTTTTTCATTTCCTATACATGTGCATAGATTGTAACGGTAAGAAATTTTTGATGTGTTTTTTTTTCATCTTTCCCCTCCCACAAAATTCCTCTATTCTTATTCTTTGATGGATGTCCATGTCCTATGCAAAGATTATGCAATAGAAACAGAGAGACCATCTCTTGTTCCTCAACCAAGAGTTGCACCACCATTATCTTCTTAGATTCAACAATACTCTTCCCACTGGAAATTCAGAATCAGAGACAATGATAATACTATAATTCTACAACTTCACATAATTTTCATTGATTTTGCCATATGTTATTTGGCATTTAATATGCATGATTCTAGATCTGTCATAATAATAATAATAAATTATGCATGCTTCTAATATGTATGATATTTGGCATTTAATATGTATGCTTCTAGATTTTATTTAATATGCATGTTATTTGGCATTTAATTAGTAGAAGCATACATTTAATTTTTGGGTTTCAAACTGAGCGGTTTAATTAAGAAAATATAATTAAAAAATAATAATATAAAATTATACATTAAAAAGTAGGAATTAAAATCACCATTTAATTTACTTTTTAATCAATGGAGATGGTAATGGAATACTTAAAGATATATTTCTCCAAAAAAATCAAGTAATTTAAGTTTTATTCATAGAAGTGTGAAAAAAGCATGGTATGGATGAATAGAAAGCTTTATAGTAGATTTCTTATTTCAACTGAGTTTTGGAAAGTTGAGATGTTGTAAATGAAAGTGTTTCATACATAGAAATTATATTAAAATATCGTATGTTATATTTGGTTTTTATGAAATTCTACTATTTTTTTTTTTAAATTTGTATAAAACTAATATTATTTGCAAAAATAATTATTATGATTTAAATTGTCTTAAATAAGCATACATGGTTTAGATAAAGCATGTTATTTCTAATAAAATAGATGTTTCCATGTTTTGTTTGCAAAAAAATCAAGTTGTAGTAATAATAAGAAAGATATTAAATTTAGTAATTTAAAATAAAATGCAAAACTTAGTAAGTTAGAAAAAAATTATGGTAATAATTTGCAGTGAAAGAATGGAGTTTTTAATTAAAATTAACAAAAAAATCAAAATCTAGTAAAAAGAGGAAAGATATACAACTAAATACATTTTTTTAAAAAGTTACAAAACTTAGTAAGTTCTAGAATAAAATTATGGTAACAAGTTGTTGTGATCTAGATTTATACAAGTTAATAATTTATTTTGGAAGAATTTATGCCTTAAATTTTGTAAAACAATATGGTAACAAGTTGTAGTGATCAAGATTTATACAGGTTATACTGATCAAAAAAAAAAGATTTATACAGGTTATTACTTGAATAATTTATTTTGGAAGAATTTATGCCTCAAATTTTTTAGTTTCTTTTGCTTATGAATGTCTATTCCAAATTTGCAAGGCAATGAATATAATAGTAAAATTATATATTTTCATAGTGTATTTTTTTATAATAGTTATTAGGGTTGGAATCAACCCTAATCCTAATGGAATCTTAAAACCAATTTTGATCTTATTTGAATCTTCATTAATCGTAAGCATAATTTCATGGATAGTTAAAAAAAGGGTGAAATGTATTAAAATTCATTATGCTAGAATGTGCATATGTTGCAGTTGTCCATGGTTTACTTGATGAATAGTTAACATCATAACATAATTTTCAATTAATATTATGTATCAGGCTTAATATGTATCAAGCTTAATAAATGATGTTCAATTTTTTTTAAATGATTATTAAGCTTTATACTATATATTATGTCGAAATTTTCATAATGAATATTAGATATTTTACTATATTAAATTTTCTTTAAGTATATTTTGGAAGTGAATGTTTTCTAAACTATATAAATTATATTTATTAAAATATTTACAAATTTTTTATGCATTTTGTCCACTACTAAATTCAATTTTTAAATGATTCAAAAATTGTTGTATTAATAACCTAAACCCTAACTCTAAAATAACCTTAACCCTCTAAACCCAACCTAACAATGATTGTATCCCTAATATAAACCTAATTGAATATTTGGGCTAATGTAACCCATAACCCTAACTAAAATTAACTCTAATATTAAAACCAAGCATTATTATAGAGCTCTCACCCAAACATAATGCTTTATTCTTAAACATTAACCCTATTTAAATATAAACACTAAATCCAACCCTAATTAAATTGTTATGCTAACCTTATTCCTGATTGAATCCTAGCCCTAACCCTAACACTCATTCTAATTGAAACACAATCCCAAGCATTATCCTACTAGAGTAACCCTAATTATAGCCTAAGCTTAACCCTAAACATATATCCTTACCTTAATTTCAACCTAAGCCTAAAATTAACTCTAATCCTAGAATTAAACCCTACCTACAATTTAAACCCTAATATTTAGAACCATAATTGAACCCTAACCATAACAAGTCCTAACCCTAATTGAAGCATAATCATAATCAAATTATATCACAAACCCTAACCATCAATTAACTATAATCCTAATTTAACCTTAACCCTAATGTAATTGAATCATAGCCCTAATTTAACCTTTAGGTTAACATAACCATAACCCTAATTAAACATTATCTCTAACCTTAAAATCCATCTTTACTAAAGGACCCTAATTCTAAACATCATACTTCATACTCAAACCCTAACATTAACACTAAAACTAATCTTACAAAATTAAAATCTAACCCTAAACTTAACTATAACCCCAAAGAATTAAATACTATATACAACTTCAACCATAATCTAGCCATGATTGAACCATAACCTCAAACTAAACCTTAACACTAATTGAAACTTAATCATCAGCTAACCTTAAAGTTTACTATAACTCTACAATTAATCTCTAATTACAACTCGAATCCTAAATAACCATAATTGGGTCCTATCCTCAACTTAAATCTAACCCTAATTGAACTCTAATCTTAAGCTACCTATAACCCTAATCTACTCCATACCTTGATCCTAATTGAACTATGATCCTAACCTTAATTATAATTAAATTGTTATTATAATCAAATCCTAATCGTAATTGAACCCTAAATCTAATTAACTATAACCTTAACCCTTAACCGTAATCCCCTGTAGTACCCCTACCCTAATCTATTTCTAACCTTGGTTTAATCTTGATTAGTTTATCGTAATATTATGTTATAGTCAGATGGTTGATTTAATGCATAGCTATTGATGTGGTTTCTCACTAGTTGTATGCAAGTTATTCAGTGTTCCTATTTCGTGATATTAGTATCGGACTAATGCTTTCATTAAGTTGTTATATATGTATGCATGTATGACTTTGGTTGCAGGAAATTTCAGGTACAATGCCGCTTGAGTGCGAGGTTCGGCTTCACCTGGATGTGCAGGTTTGAGTGTACCTTTTTATCCCTAGAGTGGGATTAGGCGGTCGTAAGACCCTAGTTGACCTTCGTCGTGCTCCAGTGAGCATCGTCAGTCATCGTCGGTAATCCCTTTTTGTTTGGGTTTGCGAGTCGTCTGTTTGGTTGACCTTCTCGATTTGCGTGCTTGGTGTGCATGGTTAAATTGATTAATTAGTTCTTAATAATTATCTGATTAAATATGCGTTTGTGCATTGAAGATTAATGGGCTAGATTAATCGGGTTTTCGTTATGCGATTTTCGTGATTTTGGATTACTCGTTTTATATTGGGAAGTAAATTCGATTTAATGACTGTTTTCGAATATTTAATGCATTTTATTTATGCTGTTGAAAAGAAAGTTATGTATTTTATCGCAATAGAATTTTATTGAAATCTGTTGGATTATTATATTAGAAAGGTTAAATTTGATTAAATGAGAAAATCGATTTTTGGATTTGGAAAGCAAGTCATTTTTCTGAAATAGTTAGAAAGGATTAATTTGAGTGTTATTTTTAAATAAAATTTTTAATTCCAAAAATGGAATTTTTGGGTCAACTCTTCCATATAACCCAAATTTGGGGAAATTTGGAAGGATGGACATTTTGGAGGAGATTTTGGTTGGAAAGATTGTTGGGGGTTTTGGAGAAGAGGCAGTTTGTTGAACCTGGCAGGATTGGGCTCTCCTTCAGCTACTCCAGGATTGCGTGTTAAGGTAGGATCCAACTCTCAATTTTAGTTTTTGTTTGAAATGGAAATGGGGGTTTTATCTGGTTTTAGATTCTCCATTGTCTGCCATGCTTATGAACTGATTCAGTAGATTAACCTGCCTGGCTGGAAGTGTTGTTGAGATGTTGTTATTCCTCCTTTCGTTTTGGGCGTTTGAAACCCTTGGGAGTTTGAAAAAAATGAGAAAACCCATCAAGAAAACGTGTTATCAATCACAGTTGTTTAAACCGAATGTATAGTAAATTAAAATTTCATTATAAATCTTTGTGATGGGCGTTTGTGTTTATTGAAATCGAACTGTGTATTTTTTTATAGCAAATTTATTTAAGACCAAGCTATGCGTTTCATGTTTTGCCGAACTGGGCAAAATTGTTTTTTTATCGAAACCCTTGGTTGGGGTGGAGGGCGGGGAGCGGAGCTCCACCCGCTCCTCCTCCCCTCTCCCTGCTCGATTTCCCTTTCCCTGAGCTTCCCCGTGCGCGGCTCTTCCATCCGCTCGCTGTGTTGGTTGCTGTGGCTGCGGCCCACGGCGGTGGCCGTAGGGGCCACGGTGGTCGCAGGGCGTCGTGGCACCTGCGGGCACCACCGTGGCGCCGCCCACGCAGTGTCTCCCAGGCGCGGCGGCTAGGGCACGGCCCACCCCCGCCTGTGTGTGTGTTTAAACGCTTGTTTTTTTTTTTAAAAAAAAAAGGGGAAAGAACATAGTTAATTTTTAATGCATTTTTTTGTTGTTATAAACGTAGTTTTTTAAATCGTTTTTTTTAATGTAATTTTTTTAGTATTTAAAAAAAAAGAGCATTTAATATTTATTATTATCTTAAGGAAAGTTATTTTCATGATTAAGTATAATCAGAATTGTAATTACGATTAAGGTATTATTGCTTAAAAACAAAATAGAGAGTAATACGTTATTTGGAAATCGTTGTAATACGATGGAATTACTATTGATGATGTTAAATGCTATTGTAGAACATATCATTTGAGTGATTGAGAAGTAGTGAAATATTTATCGTTGGGTATTTGAATTGAAACGATATGCTTTTGAAATGATTATCTCCATTTAGATTCTCTTTCTATATTTTTATATTCCGTGATCCGTATTATACATCTGGGATTGGAAATTATGAATCTGTAGAGATTGATTTTAGACCAGTATGTTAATGACGTTTTGGATTGGAGATTAAATATCTTATTTTAGTCGATTAACGGTTGTTTGAATTTTATTAATATGAACTGGTTAAAACTCATTATGGCTTAAATTGCCTGTTCGATGCTTTGAACCGTAGGAGTTAGAAAACCAAGAACAACTTATCCCTTGATGAGGTAGATAACTATAATCGGATTTAGGTCTTGTAGAAAACTTGATCGACTTGTAATGATTAAATCAATTTGAGGAAATATTGTCTTTTCTGATTATTGCCTTGCGAGTTTAATTTCTGTATTCACCTTTAATTATGAAATGGCAAGAGTGCTTTGTTTGATAGGACCCTGTCGTATGAAATGACTTGGGGTACCTGTTTCAGTCCTCGATTCCGAGTTGACTATTGTATTGTGGTAGTGTCATTTTGATCATATCCTCCTTGTGTGTGAGTCAAATGATGATTGTGGTTGACCGTTGTTGGTCGGGTCTCTAGTTAGAGTACCGTCAGTAAGTGATTACTTTTGAGTCATGTATGACCTGATGATTGTGTATCCCTTCTTAAACTCCGTTCGTCTGACCATGTGTATTCCTTGGTTTTGAGTTCGTCTGAGTATAGTCTAGTGTCGTATGGGAAAGTGGCTTTCGATTGGGGGCCGCGCCCAAAGTGGCTGCTGGGTAACCCGTCGAAAGTGAGTCTAATAAATGATAACCTAAGTAGCTTAGAATGTAATCTCTAATAAGATAATGTGCCTCACACATGGGACGAGTGCTATCATAGATTCGACATGCTGTGAGAAGGCCTGAAATGGAAAACCATCTTCCTTGTCTTCACGAGAGGATGTGTGGGTCCACATGAGGCTTGGATGGGCCGGAAGCTCGGATTAGGTTGCCAGGGTGACCCAGTGTATGGGGTCGGGACCTATGAAGACTTGCCATGGTATCCATACTAGGTTGTGTGATGACACTTGTCCCTACGTTCGCTAGTGTGTTGTCATTTTGTTCTGTTAGGAGTACCTTTGGGAGTCGTCCTTTTGTATCTACCCTTGTGAGTGTCGATTTCATGTTAGACCTTGGGTGGCGATTGGCTCAGTTTTATGGATGCTCTCCTGGACTCCTGTTTTAGCTTTGATTATGTTCAGCTGGATCCTGTTCTTTTAAAGGATTGTTTATGTATTAATTGGCCGATGCGATCGTTTGTATATTGTTTATGTATCGTCTTGATGGCTGGATTGAACTGGTGTAACCTCTTGTATTCTTAACCTTTATCAATTATCAGAGGGGTCTTGTAGTTGAGCAGACCCGGAGATGTAGCCCTTTAGGGGTGAACTCCGAGATCATTATGGTGTTATGTGATGTATTCTCTTATGTTTCCTTTATTTAGCTTTATCATGTATGATTAACTTATGTTAGGATGGTAAGTGGATAATTGGAATTAACTATAAATGCTTATGTTCAGTTCCTTCTTGAGTGCCATGTTGATCGAATGCTTAAGTGGTTTAGATGAGATGTATCGTAGATGCTAGTATGCAATCATCTTTTAAAATGCAATAAGTCGGAATATGAATGAATGTAACTTAGAGTAATGAATTATGCTCAGTTGTTGTTAAGGAATTTAAATATGCTTGGAAAGATCTCATATGTTTATGATGAAATTCTAGTATGTTAGAATATTAGTTGTATGGCTTGTTAATTTAAATGAAAAGCTTGAATGGAAATTATGAATGGATCTTAATGGATGAATCCTTGCTTGTGATTTATATTTCCATCTTCTAAAAGAAATTTTCCTGAATTATGAATTATCTCATTATTAAGATATTAGCTTATTGGATTAATTGTGTGAGTTAAATGGATTGTGAAATTTGAGTAATCTCGTTGGGAAACTCTTTAGGTGTTAGTTGTTGTCTTCCGCTATGTAATCTAAATCTTTGATATCTTGTTGTATCTTATGTGTTGTAACTTTAAAAAAAAAAATTATTGCACTCCATTCTTGTGTTTTGGCTTAATCCCTTTGGGGTTTCCTGGCGGGGCATTACATCCCCCAATGATAACCTAACCATAAACTTAATTGTAACCTTATAATTAAACCGTAATACTAACAATAACTCTAAACCTAAGCTCTAACCCTAAAAATAACCCTAACAATGATGTAAATCCTAACCATTATTGTAAACCCTAACACTAAACCTAACCCTAACAATGGTGTAAACCCTAACATTAATCCTAATAGTAATCCTTAACACTAACCCTAACCATGATATAAACCCTAACCCTAACTCTAACCCTAAATTAAATTATATCTCTAATTATAAATAATCATAAACCCTAACCCTAACCTTGAATCTATCTCTAAGTTAAAACCTAACACTAATCCAAACCCTAAACTTAAGTCTAGCCATATTTATTATCCAAAACCTAACTATGATATAACCATAACCATAATCCTAAACCATAACTCTAATCGTAATCCTAAAGTCTAAACCTAACCCTACCCCAAAATCTAACCCTAATCCTAACACTATCCCTAACTATTATATGTCCCTAACAATAATCATAACCAAAATCTTAACCCTACCCCAAAACCTACCCTAAACCCTAACATTGTATGTAACTATGATACATCCCTAACCGTAGAAATAATATGCCCTAACCTAAATTTAACCCTAACCCTTACCTAAAGCTAACCTTGACCTAAATATAAACCTAACCCTAACCCTAACCTAAAATATAACCCTAATCTTAATACTATTCCTCACTATTATATACCCCTAACCATAATGATAATTGCAACCTTAACCCTAACCCTAAACCCCAGCATTGTCCCTAGCTATGATACACCCCTAGCCGTAGACATGATCCTAACTATAACACTAAACTTAACCATAATACTAATACTAACCCTAATCCTAAATCCTAACCCTAACAATAACGCAAATCATGATGTAGATCCTAACCATAATTCTAATGCTAAATCTAATCCTAACCATGGTGTAAACCCTAACATTAATTTTAGTATTAACCCTTAACACTAACCCTAACTCTACCCATAAATTAAGTTATATTTATAACCATAACATTAACCATAAACCCTAACCCTAACCTTGAATCTATCTCTAAGACAAAGCTTAACCTTAATCCAAACCATAAACTTAAGTCTAACCCTATACATTAACCTAAACCTAACTACAATATAAAACCTAACAAGAATCCTAAAACATAACTCTAACCATAATCATAAAGTCTAACCCTAACCTTACCCTAAAAGATAACCCTTATCTAGACATTATTTCAAAGCATTATATACCCCTAACCATAATCATAACTGTAATAGTAACCCTACACCAAAACCTAACCCAAACCATTCCCTAACTATGATACACCCCTAACTATAATTATAGCCCTGTCTATAACCCTATACATTATTGGGAGTGGTTGTTGTTGCAGCAAAAGATCGACTTGTCAATGCCCGATACAACCACTAGACTTATAGAATCCATAGGAGGTGGTTAAGCCATGTCGTAAACACACCACTTTTGTTGCACAGAGACCAGGGGTGCACACCTTGCAACAATCCCTCCTCAACACAAGTGGGGTTTGAGCCTATGACCTAGCTTTGATACCAATTGTTTGGAGTGGTTGTCATTGCACCAAAAGATCGACCTATCAATGCCCGATACAACCACTAGACTTATAGAATCCACAAGAGGCAGTTACGCCATGTCGTAAACACACCGCTTTTGCTACACAGAGACCAAGGGTGCACACCTTCAAACATGCATAACCATAATCCTAACAATAACCCTAGTACTAGGCCCTAACCCTAACTATAATACTAATCATAAATCCTAACCCTAACCTTGAATCTATCTTTAAGAAAAAACCTAACCCTAATCCAAACCCTAAACTTAAGTCTAACCTTATCTATTAATCTATTTACCTAACTACTATGTAAACACTAACCATAATCCTAAATTATAACTCTAGCCATAATCCTAAAGTCTAACCCTAACCCCACCCCACCCCAAAGGCTAAGCCTAATCCTAACATTATCCCTAACTATTATTTACTCATAACCATAATCATAACCCTACCCCAAAATCTAACCCTAACCCAAGCATTGTCCCTAACTATGATACACCCCTAATTGTAACCATAATCCTAACAATAACCCTAATCATATGTCCTAACCCTCATAATAAACCTAATCAAAATGCAAATATTAATCATATCACTAATGATAAACCTAACCCTAACCACAATATAAACCCTAACCCTCACCATAATCCTAATAATAACCATAACCCTAAACCTAATCATAATCCAAACCCTAACCCTAACCCTAACCCTAACTATGTGTGAACTATAACCTGAACCATAATCCTAATTATAACTCTAAACCCTAACACTAATCATAATTCTAACCCTAACCCTAATCCTCACCGTAACTCTAAACTCGATACTAACAATAATCCTCATCCCTAATTTAAAACTTATCCCTATCCTTAAATTTCAACCCCAGCCATAATCCTAATCCTAACCCTCACCTTAATATTAAGCCCAAATTCTAATCATAATCCTAACCCTAATGATAACAATGATGTAAATTCTAACCAAAACCATTACCGTAAACCTAAAACTAGCCCTAACTATGATGTTGACCGTGACCCTAAACCTTATCCCTTACCCTAACCCAAACCCTACCCATGATGTAAACCCTAACCGTATCCATAATCCTAACTATGACCCTAAACCTAATCCTCATCCCAATCATGATATAAATAATAACCCTAACCATAATCCTAACCATAACCCTAAACCCCAACCGTAATCAAAATCCTAACCATAACCTTATTCTGAATGTTAACCTAACCCTAACCCTCACCCCAACCATGACATAATCCATAACCATAATCGTAATCCTGACCATAACCCTAAATATAAACCTAACCCTAACCCTAACAATAATCCCCAACTGTAAACTCAAAACCTAACCCTAACCATAACCCCAACCCTCACCATGAGGTAAATCCTAACCCTAACCATGATACAAATACTAACCCTAACCCAAGCCTTAGTCTTGACCATGATGTAAATCCTAACCCTATCTGTAGTCCTAATAGTAATCCTAAATTCTAACCCTAACCATAATCCTAACAGTAATCGTAAATCCTAATCCTAACCATAATTCTAAATGTAAGGTCCTAAACCAAACCCTAACCTTGATGTGAACCCTAATCGTAACCCTAACAATGATGTAAACCTTAAATCTAACCATAATACTAACCTTAACCCTAACCCTATCCATAGACATAATACTGAACATTAAATATTATTTTATACTATCATCAAATAAAGTCTAATATATATCTTACATTTTGGTATATACTTTAATCTTGCAACACCTACATTTATTAAAAATAGTCTAAATGGATATATTTCGTATATCTCTACATGATAATATAATAACATATTAATATTATTGTAGTCACATAAATCTGTCCATTTTAATTAAATGAATATTTGCTATTTATTTGATTAAAAACCCACTAGCCATCAGTTAATTAAATTAACATTTAATTAATTCATCTTTAAATCATTCTCCTATTAATTAAATAAATTGCTTTTTTTTAGCAAAGAGGGAGCGCTCTGCAACTAGGGAACGAAACCCATAGTGTCGTTGGTTGCAGTACGCTACCGCGTGTGAGGGCTCCCTGGCCCTGCTGGGAGGCCCTCGAAGTCATTTAATATCCTCCCGCAATTAATGGAGCCCATTAAAGATGGTTCAACAATCCCTAAACACCCCATTTCTTCAGCAACAAGTGCTCGAGTGCAGGGGAAAATGTTCAGCCAGGCAGTGGAGGGCAAACGGTGTTCATTTCCTGAAGATGCTAGGTTTGAAGCCACTCTCCACCATGAAGATGAAACCATTCTCTCGCCAGCACAAGGTGAGGCCCTCTCTTCCAAATGCATCACTATTAAACCGAATGATTCCATGCTCTCTGCCATTTCTTCGGAGATTTCTAGACTTAGGGATTCAGCAAATTTTTCTGCTGCCTTTGATGTAAATAACTTACCATCTCGACGGTACATGAATAAATGGTTGCAAGATGTGTGGGTAAAAAAATTAGGGTTTCAATTTTCATTTTGTAGAATGATTCAGAAGGGCTCATTTTTAATTTTCTTTGATAATAAGGAAACCCAAAACAAAATTGTAAATAAGCAGTTTTGGTCAATAGGAAATTTGTTGTTTAGGGCAATTCGATGGGACCCTGAAGCCTGCAATGATGAAATTCTTGCCCTTTCATGCCCGAAGTGGATTACCATGAAAAATATTCCAGCCTTCCTTTGGTCCTGTGTTGACAAAACTGCGGAACCGTTGGGGAAAATTGTAAAAATAGACTCTTCCCCTTCGGTTCTCCCTCATCTCGATGCTAGAATACTCATTGCATTAAAACTAGGCATGGTTTACCCTATAGAGATTGTTATTCGTCTCCATAATAAAACCTACTGTTGTTCAATTGAATACATGGGAGGAATAGATGCTTGTCACTTTTGTAAAGTTAGTGGCCACTTTAGAAGCAAATGTCCCTTACTTTCAAGAAAAAATTCAAGGTCCAAAACTAGGGCCTCTAGTCCCCCCCTGTAGCTAAAGTAGTGCCCTCTGAACCTGCCCCCCCCCTCTTTCCCCTTCCTCACCATCCCCCCCATCAGCTTCCTCTCCCCCCTCCTCATCATTCCCCCTCACCCCTCCCCCTACCTCTCTAACCTCCTTGATGGCTAATTCCATCTTAGACTACCGCAATGCTCTCAAATAGGCTCTCATCGTTGCCCAGCCTCCCCCCCTTACCCCCTTTGGAACAGTTGATTCTCTGTCCCACCCCTCTAGCCCGAGGATCCTTAATGCTCAACAACTAGTGATGGAGAAGCTGAGAAAAGCAGCGGAGGCTAGGAAGAGTCTTGAACTAAACCTTCTCAAGCAGAAAATGGAAATTGAGGTCTCTCGGTGCCACCTACCTGACCTTGAGGACATTGATAGAGGTGCTCCCGATATGACTAACACCATTAGTAGGGCCTCAGCCCTGGACCCTGAACTTCCCTCTAGCAAAGAACATAATGGTCTCAATATTGAGGATCCCCTCACCCACCAAGGGGTTGGGGATGATCCTACTCTGGAGGAGATACCGGCAACCCCTCTAGATGAGTTGGGTAAATTACAGGACTCTAGGGGAGACCCTGCTAGTGGTGCCCCCTACTCGGCTTCAACCCCTATTAGTGCCCTAAAGGCCAAGATAGCCACCGATCAACCTATGGAACTCGACTCAGGCCCCTGGAAGCCAACTTCGAACAAGGATTGACAATCCCTCAAGATGAATTTACAGTGGTTAAATACAAAAAAGCTAGGAGAAAGAGATCTCCTAAGAATAGAAAGGATAGTGCTAACAAGAAGGAATCTCTAGGCCCTGAACAAATCTTAGAGACAAGGAAAAAAAGAGGTAGACCCTCCTCTTCTATAGCATTTGATGCTAGCAATATAACAAACAAAGAGGATTGGCCCAAGTGTTTTGAGGGGTTTAAATCCCAATCTGAACCTCCCCAACCAGGTGAATCATGTTGAAGATTATTTCTTGGAACATTAGAGGCCTGGAGGCCCTTGATAGGAAATACATCATAAAGAGGTTTCTTAATGCACATAAGAACATGGATTGTCTCCTCCTGCAGGAGCTAAAGGTAGTGGGCCTCACACTGCAAATTGGTCTAAAATGTATCTGGAGGGAGGCCATCTCTTTTTACACTAATCATACCAAAGGAAAAGGTGGATCAACCATTCTCCTTAGCCCCAAATGGGCCAGTAATGTAGTTAACTGGGGTCAATCCCCTTGTGCTAGAGCTATATGGGTCTCCATTCAAATGGGGAACCAGAAATTTGGAATATTCTCTATATATGCCCCGAATGACTACAGGGAAAGAGGTGAACTTAGCAACTCTAGAGGATATACCTTGGATTATTGGGGGAGACTTCAATATGGTGGAATCTCCTAGTGATAAAAAAGGAGGCAATAAATTTGAGTGGAAAGGAATAGAAAGGCTTCAATGGGATAGAATGATCAATAAACTGCACCTGGTTGACCCTATTGTGGGGAAGAAAGACAATTTGAACACTATATGGTACACCTGGTGCAACTATCAACAGCTGAATAATAGGATATATTGCAGGTTGGACAAAATCTACTTCAAGAAAGCCCACTTTATGATTAACAAAGGCCCCTATGGTGATCACTACTATATTTCCCCATACACCCTCTCTGATCACCACCCAGTAATTATGGTAATTGACCTCTCCCCAGAGGCCCCGCCCTCCTCCTCAAGGGCCTCTTCATTTATCCTAAACACTAGGCTTCTGGAAGATGAAGACCTTTGCTCTGCCCTGGCCTTTATCAGACTATTTAACAAAAAGGATAGGATGCAGCCATCCTATCTTGATGCCTGGAATGAAAACATTAAAACTTGGACCATACTGTGTCAAACAGTGGGCAAAAAAAAGGCCAAGGATGCCAAGAGGGTTGAAAGACTTCTCCAGGAGGATCTATGTAATGCAGAAATGAATCTTCAAAACTCTTCAAATGATAACAACCTCATCTACACTCTGATGACAATCAAAGACCATCTCAGGAAATTTCAGAACCATAAAATTAAAGGGCTAAAAACTAGGGCCAAACTAAATTGGCTTGACTCGGGGGACAAGGGCTCCAAATTCTTTTTTCACATGCTCAAAGTTAAAGAGGCTAAAGTCAATATCAACACTATATGGGACAATAACACTCACATCACAGATTCCCAGGAGATCCTGCAATGCTTCTCCCTCTATTATCAGAAGCTTTTCACCTCAGAGGAAATAAGTGAAGAACACAGACAAGCTAGATTCCTTATTAAGCAATTAACCCCAACCAAAATTAATGAGGAGGACTGTGAGGTTTTGGGGAGCCCTATTTTAAAAGAAGAAATAGTCAAGGCTATCTCCTCTATGGGAAATGACAGGTCCCCTGGTCTAGATGGATTCCTAGTGGATTTCTATAAGAAAAATATGAAATGGATTGTGGGTGACCTCCATGCTCTATATTTGGAGGCCATTTCCAAAGGAACTCTTGGTAAAGAGATCAATCAAGGGCTTATCAAACTCATCCCCAAAGAGGGAGACAAGACTTTGGTCAAGAATTGGAGGCCTATCATGTTACTAAATGTATCTTACAAAATATTAGCTAAAGTAGTAGCAAACAGATTAATCAAAATACTACCTAAGATTATCAACCCTACCCAAACAGGTTTTGTGAAAGGCAGGTTTATCCTTGAGAACTTGGTGACCTATTGGGAATATCTAGATTGGGCCAAAGCCTCTGGTCAGAATGGGGCAAAGTTATTAATAGACTTTGAAAAGGCATATGATAGGATAGAATGGGGATTCATTACTCAGATGCTAGACAGTATGGGCTTCCCAGACTCCTTTTGCAGGATTGTTCAGACAGTTCTTACTGATGCCAATACAGTTGTGGTAGTAAACAGACTAAAATCTGATAACATTATTCTATCCAAATCAATTAGGTAGGGGTGCCCTCTTGCCTTGGCCATGTTTGTCCTGACTGCAGATGCTATGCACTACATACTAAAAGACTGCAGCTTATCTCTTAAGGTTAAAGAAATAACACTCCCTAACAAAGAAGAAGTCATCAATATACAGTTTGTAGATGACACAGCTATTCTCTTCTCCCTAGAAGAGGAGAATCTATCACTTCTTCTTCACAATATAGAGATATTATGCAAAGCATCAGGCAGTAGAATTGCCCTTCAAAAATCTACCCTGTTAGGTTGGTCTGATGTCCCTCCTATCTGGCTGTCTAAGTTTGACCTGTTGTTCACCAAAAGTGATAACCCAAGACACCTATAAATCTATCTATGAGATAGCCAATCTTAATCAATGAAACACCTCAAGGCTTGGACAACATAACATAGGATCCTAATGATCCTCCTGCACTTCAGGTTCTACTAGACCTAGGGGGGGACACCCTTTTGATGCATTGAATACAACAATCACAAACATAAGACTGCATCAACAATGAGCAGACAAACCATTCCACAAGCTCACCAAATTAGGTAACATGTATAGATGGGCTAGATCTTATACAAATAATAGGTGAAATAGAGCTTTGGAAGGATAGAACATTAACCCCTAAACATAAAGGGAAATAGATTTATCTTTTAAAATGTATATCTGAGACCATTCCCAAATCTGTCAAAGACTAGTGCCTTGTTCATTGGGCAGCAGAGTCACTCACAGAACTACAAATATAAATCATAGATGCAAGTTTGTTTTCCCAAAAAATATATTCATGCATCAATACCTTATATTAATGCACTATTTAATTCATTCACAAATTCATCAGATCTGGATACATATTTCATTATTTATGACTGACTATAGAATTTAAACTCTTCATTGAAGAATGCCTACAAACAATCATACAATCTCCTTGAGATGACAAATTTCATCCTCCTTGAGGATTGAATTCATAATAATGAAAAAAATATCACAGAGACAATCTTGTGGGAAATGACTCATGCCTGACACAAGTAAGACCTGCAATTAAAACCATATTTACAACACTGCACTGCAATCTCTATACCCTGAAACCAAATAGAAGCATTTACAAACTTGGGTCAAGATCTTCAGAAAATGGAAGCCATCAAATCTGGAGCATTTTCCAAATTTATGGAACCCTTACAACTGAGAAGAATTCGGAATAAAAAGAGGCAAGAAAATCAAATCTGCAACTGAATTGCTAAGTGTCTCCTCTCTAACTGAATTTTGTTACCATGGAAACTGCCTCCAAAATATCCCATATTTGTCAAAATTAACCTCATAATCAGATTCCTCACTCCGAGAGCTTTCCGGCGATATATAATACTTTATATTTTGGCCAAAATCTAGACACTGGGCGAATTAATTCCCATTTGTGCTCAGTCATTTAAATATTTCGAATTTTAATATAGTCAGAACTATATCATTTATTCATTTTAAATTTGATTTTTGCCTCCATTTGTGCTCTGATGCCTTGCCACATGGCGGCCTCTGATTGGTCGATGGGGTTGATCAGATGCCACCTAGGATGACACCTCATCACCGCCACTTGGCCGCCACGTCATCGCCACTGGACTGCCACCTGTGTGCCAACTATGTGCCACCTCACCAGGACCCGCCTGTTGGACTGCCACCTATCATGACACGTGGATGGCTCTAGTTCACTTTCGCTATTTTGCAGGGTGTAACTCGCATGCATCTTCCCTTCGCGAAATAGCGCGCAGCGTCAATCCATATCGAACTTGCTCACTCGTTAAGCCGGCCTTCCTCTGCAAAATTTCGCCTATCTGCCTCGGGAAGCATGCTTGCATGGGGTCCACTTGGTCACCGTCGACTCACCTCCTCTGTCGCCTCGAGATCCATGCTCACATGTGGGCCCACCTTGGGCACCATCAAGCACCATCCGTCAAAAGCCTTTATGGCTTAGACATTATAGTATGGTGGAGCCTTATATTTAAATACCAAAATTTTACACTTCCCAGCCAATGTGGGACAAATTGATTATGCCTGGGAATGCATTTTTGAAGCAATTTCTGAGTGTTTTCATGTCTGCCAATGAAATTCGCCTGGAAGTTCTTTGCCTTTCTTGCTTGCTGCATGGGAGAAAGGGATGGAAATTGCATTTGTTTGAAAATTTAATGGCTCTTCATTTACTTTGAAATTCCTATGGGCTCTTTCATTGCCACGCAAAGGGGAGGAGGAGCTACCAATGGGATTTGCCTTTATTAGAAAAATGTTTCTGCTAACATTTCACCCAACCACAGCTCACAGCAGGGAGGATGCCTGGCATTTGTTTTAAACCACTCCATGCCCATTCAAAGCTATCATGTGCCATTGGAGATGGGCACTCAACCTGCCAATATGCATTTTGCTAAAGGACTTGTCTCTTACTTGCTGCGTGGGAGAAGCTTTAGTTGTTGATTGCAGTTGCTTAAAAGTTCCCATGCTTTTAGAATGCCACATGAGGGAGGAGGGAAGCTCTGTTAAATTTTTTTTGTTGCAACTTCAATGCCTAGGCCAACCACCATCAGTTCCATGTTCTACGCAGAGGAGGGGGAGTGCTGGTATTTACTTTGCATTATTAAGTTTTTAGCTGCCCTTCTCCAGCCATCACGTGGGAGGAGAAATATGGTTTTATAATTGCCAAATTTCATTTGCTTGAAAACCTTTGCTGGGGATGGCATTACACTTGCCAGATTGCATTTGTTGTAAGGTTTCAACCTGCCCCTTCACTCACCACGTGAACTGCTGGGAGGTCTTTGTTGCTGCTCCTTTACACCACAATCTTACTGCTCCAATGTTGCAGTAATAGTAGCTGCTGTGTTGGTTAAATGTGCGTTGAAACTTTGACAGCAACTTTCTTGCCATCAAGGTGCGAGTAGCATGCACTTGAGCAAGCGAAGCACATGCCAATGGGATGAAATTGAACTCCAAAAAACACTTCATGGGGAAGCTTTCCAAGTTCTTTTGTGGACACATCACAGATTTGTGAATATGAAGATGTGGGACGCTTGTTCAACATTGAAATCCTCATCACTTTTACATACTCCTGAGGAATCAAGCATTTCGAACTATCCAATGTATTAACCAAGCTTGATATAGATTCCCCCATTCTCATACAAAAAAGAACATTGACACATGTCATGGTATTTTTCAAACACAATATTTAACCTTTGTTGTATCAAAAACGAAACTATTGCAATCTGGAAGGATGCTGACAAATCAAGCTGACAAATCAAAGGAGACACCCTTGACATTCACAATGTCTTTAACCTTGAATCCCCAATGGCTGCTACCGGTATGAACTTTACCTGACTATGACTTGTGGATTGCATCATTATCTGAATATTCTGAAATTCCCCAAGTAAACAAAAATCGCCAATAAAATCAATCCGCGGGTATGAGCCAGGTCGGGCCCCAAAGTGGGTCCGACTAAAAAAAAATTTGATTTCAAGCAACTAGCCTTTGAAATGCTTCACGGACCTCAAACATACCTCTAGAAATGATCGGCATCATTTTTGGATCATTAATCCGCATTTTACAACCTTCAGGCAATTACACCACAATTTTCGCATTTAATCGCGAAGACGTAATTTTCAAAGTGGTCAAAACACCTTTTTGGACCTCGCCATTTGACAGGCGTGTACTCTGATATACAAGGATGACTTCTACCAAACGGTTTCTCAAGATGAATCCCGAGCGAAGAGATATTAATTTTCGAAAATGCCCAACTGGCTTTGTCGACACTGCAGACCTGATGAAGTCAATGTTCTGGCAACACATGACGCCTTTCTCAAAAATATCAAACGACCTCCGTAGGCCCTCAAATTTGAAAAACAGGTACCTTTAAGTACATATTAAATCTTTGGATTCTCAGTTTGACCAAAAGTCTGACTGGGTGCAAATGGCACGCTCACAAAAATGGCTACATTAACTAATATAACACTAGAGTGCGGATAACTGAATTTGATGGCAAAATGAGCTCTTTTGAAAACCAATCAAACGGATTGGTAGAGCCTTGAAATTTGAAACGTATCTCACCATTTATACCAACATTAGCCCGGAACAAACATTCTACATGACGCTCACCAGGACATTTTTACACTTGTGCAAACATCACAAACTACAAACGGATTGAGCTTTGAAAACTGAGTAAACGGATTCATAAGGACTTTGTCATGCCCAAAATTTAGGGCAAAAACGGAACAAATTTTTTTTTAAAAGATACTATTTTAATTAACAAGCACACTCTTGCGACAAGCGTTAACGAAAATTTCATTAATAAATTCGAGCTCATTCGGAAACGAACGAAGCATCGACAATCTGTTATATTTTAATTGCGAAAAAAAAACCTACTGGTTTAAATTCTATCTCCAAAAGATATTTAGTTAATAATTTTATTAAATTAATCTTACTAATAGCATTAAGAGAGTTATTTCAATTTGTCCTCTAACATGACTATATAGCCCTTTCAAATTTTTAAAAGTTTTCTCTTTATATTTTACCCCAAATAAAAATCAAGATTATTTAAATATATACATATATTCATATTGGAATATGCCTATTTTTATATATTAAAATTTAATTACTATACAACTGCTCAAATTCATACATTTATATACATACATATATTCCCATATGTTTATATGGAAACATATATATATATATGTATGTTTTTCTTAAATGGAAAATATTTTAATTCTAAATTTGAATTCCATTATAATTTCCTAATTAAAAGCCATATTGTTGCCCAACCCTAATCAGGGTTCTAATTTTTTTTTTTTACCATATCTATATTATCTAACTAACTAATACTTAACTTTTAATTGAAAACCAAATTTGCCCTAGCCCATCCGGCTAGGGTTTTTTACCCAAAAATCTTATTTAACATGTCACCGTTTTCAAGCTGGGCCGAAACCCCTAAGGCGGCCATGAAATCATATAGCAGGTCGCGGAAGGAAGGAGGCAGGTTTTCGGGTGGCGGGTTGGCCGCGCGCACCACTGTGTGAGCGCACAGTGGCGCCGCGGCACCACTGTGTGCCCACACAGTGGGCGCCGCTGGCGGCACCACTGTGTGGCCACACAGTGGCGGCCGTGGCCGTCCACTGTGTGCCCACACAGTGGGAGCCGCAAGCGGCTCCACTGTGTGTGCACACAGTGGGCGTCGCGCGGTCGTCCACTGTGCGTACACACAGTGGAGCCCGCGGGGTCCCCAACTTATATTTTTTTTAAAAAAAAAAATTTTTTAAAAACATTAACATTTATATATAAATATATATATTTATATATATACATATATGTATATATATATAAATATATATGGTATTTACAAAAATTAACATGCGTAAATAACAAGATAAATTTAATTCCAAATAAAATTTATATATTTTTTTAAAAAGGAATTATTACATGCAATTTTTTTTACGCTAATATAATAAAGAAAAAGATAACATTAAGTTTAATCAAAAATAGATATATATATATATATATATATATATATATATATATATATATATATATATATATATATATAAATTCATTTATAAAACTAGCTTTTAAATCAATGTTTTCAAAAATACAATTCAAAGTATTTTATAAAGATACATGATACTTTTTCTGGAAATAAAGAAATCCATTTATATATTTTTTTTAAAATAGAATATTCACTTAAAACAACCTTTTTTTATAAAAAAAAACATAGAAATCTATCAACAACAATAATCTTTTATTTGCCACAAGTGAAACATAATTAAAGTCTAAATGAAAAACAAATCTTTTATTTCTTTCCAAAATACAAGAAGTTTTTTTTTTGCATGCAACACAATTTAACCCCCTTTTTTTTTTTATAAAACCAGAAGTAGAAATAACAAGCTTTTCTTTCTTTAAAACATCTCTAAATACTCTACCAAATTTACAGAATGATTTCTCTGAACAGTCACAACATTAAGACTTCAAGTCTACTAATACAAATTTCAACTTGCTTCTCCTTTCTCTTGAATTGAGGCATTTATTTACAACAACTTTAAACATACATCTGCAACTGAATTCAAATATCTTCAAATACAATCTTCTGAATATCTTTCATGAATCCTATCCTCTTTCTTCTGAATTTCCTGCATAATAGAAAACACAAAATTGACCACGGAGTGCTCACCTCCCAGCCTAGGCTAACTGGTAGCCACCCTCGAGCTCAGAGAACCAATTCCTAGACGGGTAACAAACAGGCAAACACAAAGAAACACAAAACATACAAATATTCCAGACACATTCCCAACCTGGTTTTCACAGCACCACACTCTGGTGGTGAACATTTTAAAAGGGTGGTAGTGGACCAAATACCCTGAGGAGAATCTGCAAGTATGTAATAACAAGAAGCCACCTCATGGCACAAATAACATATCAAAAATCTCAACCCCATAATCCTTATGCCCCCCCAAAGGCATTCTAGCCTTATAACCCTCCTTATGACCCCCATTGCACAAACAGGCCATGCAGCAAGGGTCACACAAAGATCCCTTGTGATCGCTCTCTAAAGAGAGTCTCTCACTCAAGGGCTATCACTGCTACCACCCTCAAGATCCTCTTCTCTCCCAAGAGAAAGAGAGATCTTGAGAAAACTCCCAAAACACATTCATTCATAAAACAAAACCAAAAGATTTTCAAACATTCGTTTTCAAGAATACAGATTTTCTTATTCAACAACTTTCAGAAACAAAAAAAAACAAGTCATTAAAAGTAAAAATGAAACCAACCTTAATCTGCCCAAAGGTTATAATGATATCTGAAGAAGAGCTGCCCAATCCACAATCCTTTATTTTCCTTAATCAATTTCTTTATCCCATAACATTATTTTTCTTCCAAATTTTTTTTTCTTCTGTCTCCAAAAATGGAGAGTGGGTGATTAACCAGCTATTCCCAAAAATCCTCCTTAAGAAGCTCACTCACTGAGTTCTCACAGGATTCTAAGAAAAATCAACAAAAAGAAGGAAGAAAGCAAAAATGCAAAAAAAAAGACTTTCCTTCCAAGAGGAAAAATCTGGATTTGATTTTCCTTCAATTTTCAATTTTCGCTCAACTCAAAAAAGCCAATTTTTAAAGCGTTAAAAATATCATAATAAAGTAGAAACTTGCCTAAAATTACCCCTAACCCCTAGGTATACCTTATGGGCTTCAGGAAACCCTAATAAACTACCCCTAGGTGTTCATTTAACCCATTTTAAACCCCTCTGGAGTTTATTTTCGGGTCAAACATAAGTTGACCACACCAAATATTATATTCTCAAAATATCTTTTTGACAACACATTATTTTATTTAAAAATAATAATAATTAACACTTTCCCATCAAGAGACAAGATAAAATATTAAAATTTAAATCCACACATGTGTCAAGTGGCACTAATAAAATACTTTTACAAAAATAAACATGAAATTGTCTCTTGAGGTTTTTACACAATAAATTTAAATAACACACAACACACATGCAGCATATACTGATACGAATAAAATACAACACAAACGGAGTGTTGTCTCTCCAAATAGACAAACCTTGGCTTTACGAACATACATAAGTCTAGGTTTGATTCTCCGTAATTTTCCATGGTCACATGGTAAATTTCCTGCGCATCTCAATTTACACATTAGTACTCCCAAATATTCATATAAAATATAATTCAATTATACAACAATGCACATCATTACTTGCATACAATTTTCATCTGCACAAATTGAATACATCTTTTGTCAAGCAAATTCACATAAACAATTTTCATCCCAATTCACATAAACTAAACATACATCATAGTTCTATATTCAAAGTAAAGTCCTGCAAATTCATTAACGACATCTATCATTGCAATATCATTCTATCTAATAATCATGTAGTGTTCTATCTCATAAAGCATGTAAGTAAAACATCAATTCATAGCAATGTTATCCAATATCCTGAAATCATATAATTTCTAAGTCTCAAAATGCATCAACACAAAGTATCCATAGTAGTCTAAAATATAAAATCCACTGAATGTCAAACTGAGTCGAGGTGAGGCCTCACATCCTCCCCCTCTAGGCATGAACTTCCTCCTGGAGTTCATCAAAGAGGTGAGGGTACTCTGATCTCATACGTGCTGCGTGCTCCCATGAAGCCGTAACCTCATCATAACAATCCCACTGGACCCTAACCTGGTCCAGCTCTCGACCTTGAAGGGCCAATGTCCGGCGTGCCAAAATGCGAATGGGCTCCAAAGCTAGCTGCCCGTCCGACTCCACCTGCAAGGCATCCCAATCTAAAATGTGAGACTCATCATAGATATATTTTCTCAAAACTGAAACATGAAACACATCGTGGATGCATGACAGGCTAGGTGGCAAAGCTAAACGGTAGGCTACTGGGCCTATCCTCTCCAGAATCTCAAAAGGTCCTACAAAGCGAGGTGCGAGCTTAGAACCCTTTCCGTAACGGATCGGACTCTTATGCGGTCGCACTCTCAAGAAAACTCTGTCTCCTACCAAGTAACTACGGTCAATCCTCTTTGCATCGGCATACTTCTTCTGTCTATCCTGAGCCTCTCTGAGACGCTGCCTAATCAAATCCACCTGCTGTTCCATATCTCGAACTAACTCAGGGCCAATAGCAACTCTATCCTCTAAGCGATCCCAACTCAAGGGCGTCCTGCAAGGCCTGCCGTATAATGCCTGGTAGGGTGGCATCCCCAAAGAAGTGTGATGCCCATTGTTATAGGCAAACTCCACTAAGGGAAGATACTCCTCCCACCGGGTCTGATGATCCATGACGTACATACGAAGCATATCCTCTAACACCTGATTGACTCTCTCTGTCTGACCATCTGTCTCCGGGTGATAAGCTGTACTGAAATTGAGCTTTGTGCCCATAGCTGCCTGTAATGACTTCCAAAAGGTAGAAGTGAAAAGAGAATCCCTGTCAGAAATAATCTTGCGGGGTACGCCATGAAGTCTAACAATGTCTCGCAAGAACACCTGTGCTACTGCAGGAGCTGTGAATGTAGTACGGACTGGTGAAAAGTGAGCTACTTTGGTCAGCTTGTCAACTGTCACCAAGATAGCATCATGGCGACGAGAAGACATAGGGAGACCAACGATGAAATCCATGGATATAGTATCCCACTTCCACTCTGGTATAGCATGAGACTGAAGCAACCCACCTGGATGGCGGTGCTCCGCCTTTACCCTCTGACACTCGAGACACCGAGCTACTATCTCAGCAATGAGCTGCCGCATTCCCGGCCAATGATACAACTGCCTCAAGTCTGCATGCAACTTCTTAACCCCGGGATGCGCTGCATAAGGAGCTCTATGAGCTTCCGAGACAATGAACTCTGGCAACCCTCCGGAGGAAGGTACATAAATGCGCCCTCTATGGCGTAATAGTCCATCGGACTCCAAAGAATAATCCACATATTTCCCTTCTAGAGTAACCTGAGAACATAACACCTGACAAACCTCTGCATACCATCCATCCTCTGACAAGTGCCGAAGTATACGGTCCCTCAAGTCTGTGCCCATGGATATGGTGCAAACCTCATGACGTCTCCTACTCAAGGCATCTGCAACTACATTTTCCTTTCCCTTGATGTAGTGAACGTCAAAATCATATTCGCACAAAAACTCCATCCATCTCCTCTGACGTGCATTAAGGTTCGGCTGAGTGAAGATGTACTGAAGACTCTGATGATCTGAATGCAACTCAAAGTGATGTCCTAAAAGGAAGTGTCTCCACCTCACAAGTGCATGCACTACTGCTGCGAGCTCAAGGTCGTGAGTGGGATAATTAAGTTCATGAGTCTTAAGCTTCCTAGATTCGAAAGCTATGGCCCTACCACCTTGCATAAGAACTGCCCCTAAACCCTCCAAGGAAGCATCGGTACAAACCATGAAATCAGCTGAAGGATCTGGTACAACAAGGATAGGAGCGCTAGTAAGTGCCTTCTTGAGTTCCTGAAAGGCCTTCTCGCACTTCTCTGTCCACTCGAATTTCTTCCCTTTACGCTGAAGAGAGGTAATAGGGTGTGCGACTCTGGAGAACCCTTCGACAAAACGTCGGTAATATCCTGCTAAACCCATAAAACTCCTGACCTCTGTCACACTGGTAGGCACTGGCCAATCCATAATAGCCCTAATCTTTGATGGGTCAACTGAGATCCCATCACCGAAAATAACGTGTCCAAGGTACTTGACCTCAGATCGAAAGAAAGCACACTTCGCTAGGCTGCCAAACAACTGGTTATCTCGCAAACACTGCAATACCTGTTTCAGGTGCTCCTCATGCTCCTTCTCATTCCGAGAATATATCAATATATCATCGAGGAACACAACAACAAAACGGTCCAGAAAGGTACGGAACACCCCATTCATGAGACTCATAAAAACTGCTGGGGCATTCGTAAGTCCAAAGGGGACTACGGTAAACTCATAGTGACCATATCTAGTGCGAAAAGCGGTCTTGTGGATATCACTTTCCACTATTCTCAACTGATGGTATCCTGACTTCAGATCTATTTTGGAAAAGACTTTGGCACCCTGAAGCTGGTCAAATAAATCATCAATTCTAGGCAAAGGATATCGGTTCTTGATGGTTACTTTATTTAGCTGCCGATAATCCATACACAATCGGAGAGATCCATCCTTCTTCTTAACGAAGATAACTGGTGCACCCCACGGGGATACGCTAGGACGGATATGACCCTTCTCAAGAAGTTCCTCAAGCTGAATTTTAAGTTCATTAAGCTCATTTGTGGTCATTCTATAAGGTGCTCTGGAAACTGGCTCGGCTCCTGGTACAAGGTCTATATGAAAATCAATCTCTCTGCGGGGAGGCATTCCCAGTAACTCTGAAGGAAATACATCTGAATATCCTTGAAGGATAGGATGGTCATCGAGCGATGTTTCCTTTTCCTCCTCTTCTCCTCTGTCACTGATAGTGATAGCAAAAAGCTGACATCCCTTCCGCATGCTCCGCTTGAGCTGCATTGCGGAGATCATCCGAAGAGACACGGGCCTCTGAATCCCGGTGATAACTATGGGCGAACCATGATCATCCTCACACTCGATCTTTTTCAGGCGGCAATCCATCTTGGCTCTATGGGCATATAGCCAATCCATGCCAAGTACGATTCCGTAAGATCCAAGTGGAGTCACTCTAAGGTCTACTACAGTGGTGGTCTTGCCAATCTGCAACTGACATGCCCTAACCTCAGATTCCACTGACACTCTAGCCCCTGAAGCTAATTCCACTTCCCAACTGACACCCTGCCTAGTTGCCACTAGCCCGCAACGCTCCACAACCAACGGAGATATAAAGGAGTCAGTAGCTCCTGAATCAAACAAAATAGATACATTGTTACCTCTGATTATACCTGAAGATTCGATAACCGTGGCCTGATGATCGGCCTGGCGGTTGTCAACCGCTGCGAATACTCTATGGGACCTGCCCATATCACCAACTGTCGGCTCTGAAGCGGCCATCCGCTGACTCCCTGCTACCTGTCCCTGAGGGCAATCCCTCGCCAAGTGCCCCATGGCTCCACAAGTAAAGCAAGCACCCCGTGCCTGGAACTGGGCACCCTGAGGCCTAGAAAATCCCTGACCTCCTGTCCTACTGGATCCGCTGTACCCACCCCTGGAGGACTGCTGAGTCCCCGCCGGCTGTGTGTACTGCCCCTGTGCTCTCTGATCACGTTTCTGTCCCTGAGTCTGCCACTGCTTGGGCTTGGAGCCCTGCTGATACTGTGGAGGCTTCTGTTTCTGGTTCTGTGGTGTCTGTTGTGGAGGAGGGGGTTTGGAGAACCCCTGAAAATTTTGGTTGTTCCCCTTCCAATGTGGTTTCTGGAATCCATAAGTCTAAGGTGCGGGATTTCGGCTCTGATACCGATCCCTATTGTCCTGTGGTCTAACCTGAATTTCCTCGGCAATCAGTGCCTTCTCTACAGCAACCCGAAGGCTCTCTGGAGCGGACATCCTAACAGGCCCGGCTATACCGGCATTCAATCCCCTGATGAAGCGGTTTACAAGAAGTTTCTCATCCTTTAGATAATCTACATATGGCAACAACTCAAAGAATTTACTCTCATACTGGGTTACTGACAAGCCTTTTTGTTGGAGATCATGAAATTCGTCTATACGACGCTGCCTGAAGTGCTCTGATAGGTACCTCTCACGGAACCTCTCGGTGAATATCTCCCAAGTGAGTGTATCAGGTACTAATCCGCATTTGTACTCTTCCTGTCTCCACCAGGTGGAGGCTGTCCCTCTCAGAAGATGAACTGCAACACGTGCTTTCAAGTTGCTCTCATAAGAACGCAACGCAAAGCACCTCTCAAGACTCAGAAGCCATGCCTCGACCTCTACTCCATCTGTAGAACCTCCGAAGGATGGTGGTTGGAGGCGCATGACCTCTCTGATGAGATCCCCTAGATCTCGACGACCTCTCTCAAAATAAACTGGTTCCACTGCAGGAGGTGGTCCTGGCATATGCACTGACTCTGGCTCATTACCACCCTGGCTCTCTACAGGAATCGGAGCCGGGCTCCTGCTTCGTTCTCTATCAATAGATCTATGACTCCCAGAGTCATGACTCCTAACCGGAGGGTTCTCTGCAGGAATCCTTTCCTGAACAATGCCAATGAGATTCTGAATGGCTGCTAGAAGGTCACGGTTAGGTTCATTTGGCTGTTCGGGAGGTGCTCCTGGGTTCTCCTCTGGAACCGATGCCTCCCTCTCTTCCTCATCGCGAGCTAGGCGCTCACGTCTAGGACCCCGTCCGCGCTTGCGAGCTTGTCGCGTCAACGGAGGCATCCTAAGAGGAAAATAATACAAAACAATTAATTTATTTCTTTTAGAATTAAATTTATTTAAATGCAAAATTCCATTTAACAAAATAATTTTTAAATATTCTAAGGCGAAACGTAAGTGAGTAAGGCTCCTAGTGTGGAAACCTGGCTCTGATACCAAAATGTCATGCCCAAAATTTAGGGCAAAAACGGAACAAATTTTTTTTTAAAAGATACTATTTTAATTAACAAGCACACTCTTGCGACAAGCGTTAACGAAAATTTCATTAATAAATTCGAGCTCATTCGGAAACGAACGAAGCATCGACAATCTGTTATATTTTAATTGCGAAAAAAAAACCTACTGGTTTAAATTCTATCTCCAAAAGATATTTAGTTAATAATTTTATTAAATTAATCTTACTAATAGCATTAAGAGAGTTATTTCAATTTGTCCTCTAACATGACTATATAGCCCTTTCAAATTTTTAAAAGTTTTCTCTTTATATTTTACCCCAAATAAAAATCAGGATTATTTAAATATATACATATATTCATATTGGAATATGCCTATTTTTATATATTAAAATTTAATTACTATACAAGTGCTCAAATTCATACATTTATATACATACATATATTCCCATATGTTTATATGGAAACATATATATATATATATATGTATGTTTTTCTTAAATGGAAAATATTTTAATTCTAAATTTGAATTCCATTATAATTTCCTAATTAAAAGCCATATTGTTGCCCAACCCTAATCAGGGTTCTAAATTTTTTTTTTTACCATATCTATATTATCTAACTAACTAATACTTAACTTTTAATTGAAAACCAAATTTGCCCTAGCCCATCCGGCTAGGGTTTTTTACCCAAAAATCTTATTTAACATGTCACCGTTTTCAAGCTGGGCCGAAACCCCTAAGGCGGCCATGAAATCATATAGCAGGTCGCGGAAGGAAGGAGGCAGGTTTTCGGGTGGCGGGTTGGCCGCGCGCACCACTGTGTGAGCGCACAGTGGCGCCGCGGCACCACTGTGTGCCCACACAGTGGACGCCGCTGGCGGCACCACTGTGTGGCCACACAGTGGCGGCCGTGGCCGTCCACTGTGTGCCCACACAGTGGGGGCCGCGCGGTCGTCCACTGTGCGTACACACAGTGGAGCCCGCGGGGTCCCCAACTTATATTTTTTTAAAAAAAAAAAAAAATTTAAAAACATTAACATTTATATATATATATATATATATATATATATATATATATATATATAAATATATATATTTATATATATACATATATGTATATATATATAAATATATATGGTATTTACAAAAATTAACATGCGTAAATAACAAGATAAATTTAATTCCAAATAAAATTTATATATTTTTTTAAAAAGGAATTATTACATGCAATTTTTTTTACGCTAATATAATAAAGAAAAAGATAACATTAAGTTTAATCAAAAATAGATATATATATATATATATATATATATATATATATATATATATATATATATATATATATATATAAATTCATTTATAAAACTAGCTTTTAAATCAATGTTTTCAAAAATACAATTCAAAGTATTTTATAAAGATACATGATACTTTTTCTGGAAATAAAGAAATCCATTTATATATTTTTTTTAAAATAGAATATTCACTTAAAACAACCTTTTTTTTTAAAAAAAAACATAGAAATCTATCAACAACAATAATCTTTTATTTGCCACAAGTGAAACATAATTAAAGTCTAAATGAAAAACAAATCTTTTATTTCTTTCCAAAATACAAGAAGTTTTTTTTTTGCATGCAACACAATTTAACCCCCTTTTTTTTTTTATAAAACCAGAAGTAGAAATAACAAGCTTTTCTTTCTTTAAAACATCTCTAAATACTCTACCAAATTTACAGAATGATTTCTCTGAACAGTCACAACATTAAGACTTCAAGTCTACTAATACAAATTTCAACTTGCTTCTCCTTTCTCTTGAATTGAGGCATTTATTTACAACAACTTTAAACATACATCTGCAACTGAATTCAAATATCTTCAAATACAATCTTCTGAATATCTTTCATGAATCCTATCCTCTTTCTTCTGAATTTCCTGCATAATAGAAAACACAAAATCTACCACGGAGTGCTCACCTCCCAGCCTAGGCTAACTGGTAGCCACCCCCGAGCTCGGAGAACCAATTCCTAGACGGGTAACAAACAGGCAAACACAAAGAAACACAAAACATACAAATATTCCAGACACATTCCCAACCTGGTTTTCACAGCACCACACTCTGGTGGTGAACATTTTAAAAGGGTGGTAGTGGACCAAATACCCTGAGGAGAATCTGCAAGTATGTAATAACAAGAAGCCACCTCATGGCACAAATAACATATCAAAAATCTCAACCCCATAATCCTTATGCCCCCCAAAGGCATTCTAGCCTTATAACCCTCCTTATGACCCCCATTGCACAAACAGGCCATGCAGCAAGGGTCACACAAAGATCCCTTGTGATCGCTCTCTAAAGAGAGTCTCTCACTCAAGGGCTGTCACTGCTACCACCCTCAAGATCCTCTTCTCTCCCAAGAGAAAGAGAGATCTTGAGAAAACTCCCAAAACACATTCATTCATAAAACAAAACCAAAAGATTTTCAAACATTCGTTTTCAAGAATACAGATTTTCTTATTCAACAACTTTCAGAAACAAACAAAAACAAGTCATTAAAAGTAAAAATGAAACCAACCTTAATCTGCCCAAAGGTTATAATGATATCTGAAGAAGAGCTGCCCAATCCACAATCCTTTATTTTCCTTAATCAATTTCTTTATCCCATAACATTATTTTTCTTCCAAATTTTTTTTTCTTCTGTCTCCAAAAATGGAGAGTGGGTGATTAACCAGCTATTCCCAAAAATCCTCCTTAAGAAGCTCACTCACTGAGTTCTCACAGGATTCTAAGAAAAATCAACAAAAAGAAGGAAGAAAGCAAAAATGCAAAAAAAAGACTTTCCTTCCAAGAGGAAAAATCTGGATTTGATTTTCCTTCAATTTTCAATTTTTGCTCAACTCAAAAAAGCCAATTTTTAAAGCGTTAAAAAGATCATAATAAAGTAGAAACTTGCCTAAAATTACCCCTAACCCCTAGGTATACCTTATGGGCTTCAGGAAACCCTAATAAACTACCCCTAGGTGTTCATTTAACCCATTTTAAACCCCTCTGGAGTTTATTTTCGGGTCAAACATAAGTTGACCACACCAAATATTATATTCTCAAAATATCTTTTTGACAACACATTATTTTATTTAAAAATAATAATAATTAACACTTTCCCATCAAGAGACAAGATAAAATATTAAAATTTAAATCCACACATGTGTCAAGTGGCACTAATAAAATACTTTTACAAAAATAAACATGAAATTGTCTCTTGAGGTTTTTACACAATAAATTTAAATAACACACAACACACATGCAGCATATACTGATACGAATAAAATACAACACAAACGGAGTGTTGTCTCTCCAAATAGACAAACCCTGGCTTTACGAACATACATAAGTCTAGGTTTGATTCTCCGTAATTTTCCATGGTCACATGGTAAATTTCCTGCGCATCTCAATTTACACATTAGTACTCCCAAATATTCATATAAAATATAATTCAATTATACAACAATGCACATCATTACTTGCATACAATTTTCATCTGCACAGATTGAATACATCTTTTGTCAAGCAAATTCACATAAACAATTTTCATCCCAATTCACATAAACTAAACATACATCATAGTTCTATATTCAAAGTAAAGTCCTGCAAATTCATTAACGACATCTATCATTGCAATATCATTCTATCTAATAATCATGTAGTGTTCTATCTCATAAAGCATGTAAGTAAAACATCAATTCATAGCAATGTTATCCAATATCCTGAAATCATATAATTTCTAAGTCTCAAAATGCATCAACACAAAGTATCCATAGTAGTCTAAAATATAAAATCCACTGAATGTCAAACTGAGTCGAGGTGAGGCCTCACAGACTTGAAATTTTGCATGTTGACTCACATTTATGCATAAAATTCAATCCATTTTGAAATTATTCATGATAATAAACATGGAAAAAGATATAAACACCCAAAGTAGGCTACTTAATAAAATTTGCACTTGTGCCTAGAATGCACTTTCAGCTCACCCCTCGAAATGGGTACCTAGTAAACTTATCCAAACTGAATTCTGAAAGTTGCACATCACTGCATAGGCCAAATGAAAGGTGTGGGACATGAATCCCAAGCCTTACCCTCTGAAAATCAACCGGCTCCATTTTACCCCCTTGCTAACTAGGCCATTCAAACTGACTTATTTTAATCATTCGGAAATGCAGGGCACAATTTTGAAATGGGCCTATAAACTTGACTCAGTTTTAATCAGTCCCAACATGACCTAAAGTGGGGAGGCCCAGATACCATCATTAGATACCTGGGAATCCCTTTCTCTATCTCTTTGAACTTGAAAGAAATGTGGGAATGGTTCAGAAATAAGGTTGATAAGAAACTCGCCAAGTGGAATCAGAACTTCCTTTCCTTGGCAGGTCGCTATCAGGTGTGCCAAAAAACTGCTATCTTCCTATAACATATACTGCTCCTCAGCCTGGTTATTCAGCAATTATCAGTTCAACTACATTCAAAAATAGATCAGGAACTTCCTCTGGTCAGATGGAAAAGGAAAAAAGAAACAACATGTTGTTAAATGGGATTGGTGTATTAGATCTAAGACTCGGGGAGGTATTGGCCTCAAAGACCTCAAACTTCAAGGAATTGCCCTGGCTGCCAAATGGATTTGTGAAGAAATTGATGGTAACGAACCCTGGAAAGTTCTTGTTAGAAACAATATTCAATGCTCCACCCCAAAATCAGGAAAAAAATGGAAGAACCTACCCATCAGTGATCTGATTGTTGGGAGTTTTGAGGTCTCCCCTGCAGGGTCAGAAGTCTTTAAATTGATATGGAAAGCTTGGAACCATGTTAGGCAATTTATTAGCAATAAAAACATAATAGATAAGGAAGGTACCCTTAATCTGAAAAGGTCTATTTGGTGGAATGTTCTGCACAATGGAAAATAGCTAGCCTATCTTCAAGGATGCTCTTCCCTGAAATGGCATGACCTGGGGTTAGTCTCATTTGAACATATTCTGAAGGATGGCACCCTGATCTTTTGGGAAACTCTTAGCTCTAAATTCAACCTCCCCCTCTCCCAGGCCAGAACTTACTCCATCCTTAAACCTGCACTGGCTCCCATCCTACCTACTCCTTCCCCCGCCACCCCCCCCCCCCCCTTAACCTCCCTCTGCTGGTTAATGGTTCCTCCCTCTTGCAAATCAAAGCCAAAATTATCTACTCTACCCTTTTTAATTCTGGAGATATCCTTGACCACCTTAACTACTCTTGGAACCTTTCATGGGACTCCTTGCATTGGCACTATGCCCTCTCGAGATTTTGGTTTTCCCCGACTGAGCCAAAGAAGAAATTTTTTGCCTGGAAGCTCCTTCTGCATAAACTACCTCTTAAGGACTTCAATAGAGACCCCTTTTTGTGCAAACTATGTTGCATCCCAGAATCTGTATACCACATCTTTTTTGGTTGTCATTTTGCTAGAGAAATCTGGAATCTGTTTGGGATCTCACTTAACAACAGCTATTTTTTTATTGAAGAGATGGTACTTGGTTATATTAGAGGTGGCAAGAAACATGCTAATCTTTTCTAGTCTACTCTCTCTTTGGAAATTATGTGGATCATTTGGAAATATAGAAATGATTATGTGTTTAATGGAAAGAGTAGGAACCTCATTGAGTCTCTTAGGAGACTCATTTTTTACCTTGTTGCTATGCAGGTCACAATGGTACTAAGAATGGAGGAGGACAAATTTGATAGGTGGATAAAGAATGGCTCTACTCTAGTCTTTATAAGAGAACTCTCACATGGCTTCACATGGGACCGAATGGGAAGCAACAAGACTCATTTTGAACAAGGGCTGATGAGATTCATGCAAGAGATGGAGGCAAGACAGCAGAGAGAAGACTTCTTAGAGCTAGAGCTAGAAGGACTACCCTCTCACCCTTACAGAGATCAGTTTGCCGAAGGGAATGTTCTGGTTTGGTGCGAAGGAGAACTAGGTTGGACTGCATGGATCCCCCTAGTGGGCGACAACAATGACCCTGATGCCTCCTTTGTGTTCAGTTAGTTGTACCCCCCATGATGATGGGACATGTCTATCATTTTGTATAATTTTGTAATCAGCTCCTATCTAAATGTTTGTATATCATTTATTGAACTCCTGCTTGGTTTAGCTACTACTTCTTATGCTTTAACTCTATAGTCTAGCTGTGTGGTTTCCAGCCCAAATTCTCAAATTTTGTATTTGTTGTTTTCATGATGCTTAATACAAAAAAAAAATATTCAATTTATTTTCATTAATTCACTAAACCAAATTCACAATCAATTAAATGAATAAATTCTATTTATTTTAGTTTCTATATTCATGCTAAAGTTGGATCATTTCAAAAATAAGTTTCTAAATTGATATTAAAACATAATCATGATCTAATATTTAAAATATTACTAGCAATTGCACCTTGGTGTGCAATGGGTATGCCAAAGAGGGTGGAATTTCAATTAGGGAATAAACAACAGGAATAATGAGTGAGCAAGAGATGGAGAAATGGGTGTGTGTGTGTGTATGTGTGTGTGTGTGTGTGTGTGTGTGTGTGTGTGTGTGTGAGAGAGAGAGAGAGAGAGAGAGAGAGAAAGAATAGGAGAGGAGTCTATGAAAGAGATGAAGTAAATGAGAGAGAGAGAGAGAGAGAGAGAGAGAGAGGATAGGGAAAGAGATAAAGAAATGAATGTTAGGGTTAGTGTTCAATTTTTAAAGGTTTGGGTTCAATTTGGTATAGGGTTTCAATTTAATTTGCTATATGATTAGAGTTCAATTCTAATTACAATTCAATTTTGTTTAAAGTTGGCATTAAATTTGTGTTGGGGTTCAATACAATTTAATCAAGTAGGGTTTATTTTAGTTTAATATTAAAGTTAGGTTGAATTTTATTTGTTGTTGATGTAAATATTAAAACATGTTTTTAACATAATTTAATTATATTATTATTCTTATAATAGTATTATATTATAATTATATTAATATATTTTTAAATTATAATCTGAGTGTTGTAATAAAATTTAAAAATATAATAATATAATTATAGTATAATACTACTATAACAATAATAATATATTTTAATTATGATAATAAAAAATTTAATATTATTTTTTTATGATTATTTAATTTAATTATCATATAATATATAGTGAATTACATATAAAAATATGCTTGATATATACAAACGTGATAAATATTTATTTAATCTATTTAAAATATAGAAACATCTCAATTCTCATTAATTATTTTTCATATAATTTTTCTAATTTATTCAAAAAAAAGTATATATAATAGAAAAAAATTCTATAGATTTTTTAAAATAATTATTTTGATATTATATTCATATTTATAAGTATAGAAAGATATTTTTTAATATAATCTTAATTTTTTTGAAGTAATTAAATTATGAAAACATCATGAAGGCAATCAATAGATATTTATTTATAAATATGGATAGATGTTCTAGGTATAATATTAGTTTATTTTAAGTAATTAAACTATAGAAACATATGGAATTGAAGATTCAATACAAATAGATATTTAAAGAGAATAATTTTGTTAGTATATTGAACTTTATAATTATGAAAATATATTTTTGATATAATATTAATTTATTTTAAATAATTAAATTATAAAAACATCATGAAATTAAGAATTGAAAGCAAAGAGAACAAATAGATATTCCAAACATCTTTTATCTCATTAATTACTTTTAGTTTTCTATATTAAAGAAATAAATCGTTTATAGATTTTTGAAAAATAATAGTTTTGTTTTTTATTAGAAAGCAGCCAAAATCGGGGACTGACCCGAGAGAAACAAACAAACCATTACAAGCACACACTCCGCAAAAACGCGGCAGTCAGCCAACCCCTACTCTAATAATCAAAAACAAAAACTACATGCCGCTATTGGATAACCCAAGATTGAAACCAATCTTGTCCAATAAGCGCCATAACCAGCAGTAACCCATCATAATATCACAACAATAATAACTGTTAAGAGTAGCAATATTACTATGGAAACCAACATTCCAGCAACATAAACTAAAGCAAAAAGGAAGGAAAACAACCATACAACTTAATTATTAGCACCCATGTGCTTGGAGAGCATAAGCCCAGTCCAGTCATCAGCCAAGAACTGAAACAGTTCCTTAGTGGTGTCGCTGCCCATCCCTTCCGGGTCCGCTTTGTTCTGGTGAAGCAAGCACAGAGAGGTAGCAAACGAGTGCATAACTTTGACGGTGAATTTCCCAATCTTGTTGACATAGGACTCCAGGTGCTCCATCTTTTTCTTAACACCCATAAGATCTTCAGAGATAGCCTTGCAGCCCGAACACTGCTCCTCTTTCTTCTCCTCTTCATCCACAGCAGTCTTCCCGCTGTCAGAGTGTCTACCATCATCCTCTGAGGTGTGGGGTAGGGGAGAGTTGGAACGAGGGGAGGTGTTCTTGATATCCTCCATGATGGTCTCTGAGTCAGGGACATTGGTGCCTAAATTAGAGGAATCTAAGTCCTCTATGGCCTCCAGATCCTCCTCCCCCTTCTCACTTTCCGCTTTCTCAAAGTCCTCCTCCTCATCGTCACCATAATGCTTTCTCACGACCATTTGCTTCATCCTGGATTTGTTTCTATGGGATCTGCGAGGGGTGATGCCCACCTCAGCATCAGACTCAACAAGGAGGATTTGGGCTCCTTTTTTGGTTTCTTGGAGGTGAGTTTCGCAGCAGAAGGGTTGCTTTTTTTTTTTCCCTAATTTTAAGGGGACCAGGGGGCCTTGGTTAGGGGATTGACAGGGAGTCATAGGCTTTTTCAAAGATTTCTTGGGTCCTTTTTTAGAGTCTTCAGGGGGGCCCAGAATGGAGGGGGCAGGTTGAACCAAGATAGGTTTAGGAGGGAAGAGGGCCTTATGAAATTTGTAAAGCCTAAACATCATCTCCTGGTGGAGGATGGTAAAATTACCCTCTTGGCTCATACAATTGCGAACATCTTTAACAGTAGACTCAAGAGCATGCAGCAGAAAAAAAGGAAAAGAAATGGTGTCACGGTTATGGAAGTGGTTTAGCGGCGGAAAGTGATAATAGTAGAACACTCCATACCTTCCCTCGAGGGTGAAGTATTTATGTTGAAGCCTCCACGCATTCTGGTCAGTTCCTCGCCTTTTTTGAAGAAGCGGTTCATGTTGTTTTTGTCTGCAACCCTACTTGTTTTCTTCCATTTCCTTCCTTCAGTGGAGAGGCATGTAGCTTGGGCAATAACTTCTTCATTGATTTCAATTGAAATGTCCCCCATGACCACCCTCCTATCCTTCCAACTGTTGACAAATTGCATGGAGAGGTTTTCATCAAATCCCTTCATGGCTTCCATGAATGGGATGATTCCTCCTTCCTTAGCATACGTCCAGACACACGGGTCATTGTGAAAACAGTCATCAATTATGTCTGTCTCAACCCAGACTAAATCCCCTCCCATACCGGCTTCCTCCAAAGTGATGTTGAGATACAATGCAGACCTGATAGGAAAAATACAGAGAGGAGAACCAGAGCTGAAGTTAATAAAAAACAAATGGTAATTAGCCAAAATGAATTGCAAGGTGTAATAATGATTTTTGGTGTTGTTTCCCAAGGCCTGCGTCTACCAACTCTGAAAAGCATGTGAAGGGACACCTCTAAAGATCTCTGCCAACTTGCAAAGATTGTCATTATGGCGAGTAGTAAGGTTCCAATTAATGTAATAATTAGGGTCCTTGTTGTTGTTAATGATCATGAGTTGGCACTCCAACCCATTGATAATGCAGGAATAGGTGGCCAGCCAAGTCAGCATCGGGCAGAGAAGGTGGGGACCACAAGAAGCCAGCAAGGTGAAGCCCACCCAATTTGAATTTGAAATTCCCACCAACAGCATAGCATAGCCGTCGGCCCAAAGCAACCTATTGGAAAAAGGAAATTGGCACTTCATTGTTGATAGAGGCAATTTGATCATTCCCAATAAGGTCCTTCTGCTTGTCAGTGAGAGAGCCTAGGTGCTTCCAGCACCTCATTCCTTTTATCTCTAGCCTCGTCAGAGCCAGAGAGTCTGCCACCCCATTCCCCTCTCTGAAGGTATGTTGAAGGTATGTTGAATACTTTTGTTATTATATTGAAATTTGTAAATATGAAAGATATTTTTCACATAATCTTGATTTATTTTAAGTTATTAAATTTATAGATTTTTTTTAAATAATGATTTTGTTATTATATTGAAAAATTTTAGACATGAAAGTTATTTTTGACATAAAATGTGTAAATTACTTAAAAGCATTCTTTTTAAAAAATCTATAAAACACTCCATCTCAAAATAGAAACTTCTATAAAAGATGTCTTTAACATTAAAGAGTTTGCGTTTTATAAATTACATTTTATCAAATGATATTGTTTTAAAGAAAAAACCTAAGATTTAATATATTGGATGAGTTTAAATAAAATTTTGTAGGATTTATGTTGATTTTCCATCTAATGGTTGCAAATGGTTTAATCATCTTGCAAGCCTCTAAGATGATATTAACCATGGATTGTCCAATTGAGCTTGTAAAGCTCATATAGGGAACTCCTTCAGCATAATAAAAGGAAAAAAACATTATAACCTAACTTGCCCAAAAAATAAAAAAATCTTAAATTTACTATTAAATTAAAAATAATTCTCTATATTGATGTTAAAAAATATTTAAAATAACATTTAAAATATTCTAAAATGAAAAAAACATTTATAATCTCATCTCAAAAAATATTTAATAAATATTATAAATTAAAATATTATACTATATTTACTTATATTTAAAAAATATATATTAATAATCGCATTTATAATTAATATTATTTCCTAAAATTATATATAAAATATAACAAAACAATTATAAGATATACAAAAAAATTATAGAAGATTATAGATATGGTTTAAAATTATCATATTTTTTAATTAAACTTTTATCTTTTGACAATCACAAATCTCTCTTATGCTATTTGTTTTGTTTCTATTTTTTATTAAAAATTTAGAAATTTTATATTTCTATTTCTCAATAAATTAGAAAGTACATTATTATCATTGTGTTTTTAATTTTTGTTTGAGTAGCTTTTTAATGTATTCGATAACATAATATTTTATTATTAGATTTTTTATTTTTAGGAAGAAGATCATGTCTATTTTATTATGTTGTAGCTTTTATTAAGTAATACTATTCTAATGAGGTTTGGCTTAATTAATTACTACTAACTAGATTTTATACAAACTAGAAGTTCAATTTATTTTATTTGAACTATGTGAAAAATTATTTATTAAGAATTTGATTTGCTACTTAGAATGTAGACTTTATTTATATCATTGTTATGTTTTTTAATATAATATAATTTTATAATATTGATAAAATTACTTAACAATTTCTTTAATATTATTAAAATATTTATACTTTAAAAATAATAAATTTAATTCAAAGTAAATAGATGACTTAATTATTTATATATAAAAAGTAAAAAATAATTTGTATTTCTATTTTTTTTGTTTGAGTAACTTTTCTTAAAGTTGTTAATGACATAATATTTTATTATAAATTTTTGGTTTTATGGATAGATCTCATATCCATTCTATTATTATAGTAGTTTTCATTAATTCTTTTTTTTTATATGTAAATAGCTAGATAGGACCAGCTCCCATTTATATTTAAATATTTCAAAATTGCATCATATTGTTCAGCATATAGGAGATAGCACTTTCAACGCATCTAACCTAGCTCTAAGCGGCCACCTATTATCAAAGAACCTTGTCTTTTGTAATATAGTATCGATCAAAGGAGATGATTATTCTACAAAAATCTCTTTCTCCTATATTATATATTCCCTAAACATATGTCCCTATAGTCAAAATGGGACTATAGATTATAAACTAAAATATCTTTTTCATAACATCTAGAAATAGTAACCATGGGATAACATGGACATGGTGACCCTTAGTCATTCCCTTTAGTCTCTTCATCCTCGGTCTCAGCATCATCTGTCTCATCTCCTAGGTGTTGGCATTATAACAGACAAAGGGAGATTGTTGGCATTTCAATAAGGATATTGAGAAGGTTGTTGATGATTATGGATATAACTGATTAAGGATGTTTACTGTCTTAATATTATTATTTTGTCATTGATGTCAAGAAATTAAGTTTCTAATTCAGTATGATGTTGCCATATCTTAAGAAGTATGATTTGATGAGTATAAAGATGTCGGTAAAAGACACAGAAAGAATGTGATGAATAAGAGGAGGAATAAGTTATTCAATGGGCAACTATTACCGAGTTAGACAATGATGAGATCATGATGTTTAGATTATTTTGATATTCTACATATGTTATTGATTGTAAGGTTAATACTATACTATGTTACCGAGCAAAGAACCTAGTCGGTAAACCCTAAGGTTATCGCTATCGGTTAATGAAGGCAAAATGTCTACCGAGTAAAGTTTAGTATTTACCGAGTTGCAATCGAGTAGTAACAGAATGCATTGAATGAATAAAAGCATTATTTAATGAAGGAAGCTAATGAGATGGAACTGATTAAATGATTGGTATGTCGTGAATGAAGTTTGTTAAAGAATCTATGGCAAAGTAAAATCGATAGGAAGATCTACAACTTAGATTGAACCACAATACCCTAGCACAAGTTCCAAGAAATGTATGCAAGTTCCAAGGCAGGGTAAAACATTTTCAAATTGAAGGATACATTGAACCTGGTCAAGTTTGAAGATCTGATGGCTATGATTGATCATGGGATATGTGATCAAGGAGATTAAGCGGTTGGCGAATTGTTTATAAATAAGGAACAGTTGATAAACAATGTATGCGAGCAATTGTATGCACAGGGATGCTACATAGTGATTACTGAGAACAGAAGCTTGAAGACCTATTTGAATAACAGTGTATAGAGCCCAACAGATGGACAAGATAAGTCCTATTGTATTGAGCAAATAAGAATCTGCATTAGCATTTTAGATGTGAAGTTGCAAATAGATTTTTATTACTATTATTTTGTGAAGTGACAGAAAATCTCTTAACCGAGTGGACTTAACAGTCTTATTTGTAAAACCCTCTAGCAAGGTGACATTCTGATTGAGTGTTTGAAATCCTTTAACAAGGTCACTTCTAACAAGGTGAAGATCCTAACAGATCTAAGGGAAATCCCTTAACCGGCTCACATCTAGCAATGTGTTTGTAATCTTTAATAGGAATTGCTTTTAACTGAGCATACTCTAGAAGAGTATATTTCTTAGTGGGTCTGAAATCCCACAGTGGTTTTTCCCTATTTGGGTTTCCATGTTAAATCTGGCGTTATGAGTTTTATGATGTTTATATACTTTTGAGTTTGCATGTTTAGCAGTTTTGGTTATATTACTGAAGTATATGTTACCAAGGTTGAATCTGTTGTTTTTATGGAAGATTAAGTTTGTATGATTCACCCCCCCTCTCATCTTATTAGCTTGGCATCTGTGCTTAACATTAAGTATTAGAACTATCAATTGGTATCAGAGCATTGGACTCTGGAAGGAAAAGTTTAAAGGTACTTGAGGCAAAGATCCAAAGATGTATAAGAGGGATGCACCAAAGCTGAATAAGTCAAGTTTCTCTACATGGCAGAAAATGATGAAGCTGCACCTATCAGGAGTTGGAGAATATGATGTATATTATCTGGAGAATGATTTCATTACATTGAGCACCTATCCATTGACAATGGAAGAGATAAAGGCAAAGCAAGAACATATCCAAGAAATGATTTAAATAACATCTGCATTGACCGACTCAGAGTTTAATGATCTAGAAGGCTGCAATGATGCAAAGGCAATGTGGGACAAGCTCATATCTGTGTATGGTGGAGATGATCATGTTCAAAGAGAAAAAGTGGATAGTCTAAGAGGACAACTTGAATCTATGAGGATGAATGAAGGTGAGAACATAACCCAGTATAGTACAAGACTAAAGGAGATTGTCAATCAAATCAAAGGAGCAGGTGGAACTATTGAAGAAAAGGATATAACAAGTAAGTTGTTAAGAACCCTTCTACCAGCTTATGCAATCCGAGTGTCTGCAATCAATGAATTGAGGTATGTACCCAATATGCCAGTTTCTTTAGATGCTACTATTGGTAAGCTACATGCATTTGAGTTAAGTAATTTTGATAACAGTGGATCATCGGTAAATAAAGTTGAATCTGCATTTAGTTCTTTTCATATTGGTGAATCTGATGATTACAATGATAGAATGAGTAAGTACACTAAAGGGGATCACAGTGGAGCAAGTGAAAGATTTCATAAGAACATGAAGGAAGTACACAAATTGTATGAGGAAATTAGAAAGCAAGAACAGTTTGAAGCACTATTAGCCAGAAGGTTACCGAGAGGCAAAGGTAAGTATAAAGGAAAACTACCTTTAAAATGTTTCAATTGTGATAAGATATGACATATGGCTTCTAACTATCCTGACAAAGATTCTACTGAAAAGAGAGATTACCGAGATGATAGACAGAAAGACAATCATTACAGAGGACACCGAGACTTTAGAAGAAGAGATAGAAAGTCATGCTTAATAGCCGATGAGGAATCCAATGATGATAAATTAGATGAAACTGATATAGAGGAAGTAGTTTATGTGGATATCAAAGATGGATCAGATGAAGAAAGGTATGAAGAAAAAGCCCTAATATCTCACATAAATACTAATGATTCTTGGATCATAGATAGTGGATGCTCACATCACATGACAGGTGATAAACACAAGTTTGTTATGTTAGAAGATTATGATGGAGGCTATGTAAGATTTGGTAATGATGCACCATGTCTAGTAAAAGGTAAAGGATCTATAACACTTCTTGACAATGCAAAATGTAATGATGTTTATTGGGTTGAAGGATTGAAATACAATTTGTTGAGTGTAGCACAGCTAAACAATACAGGATACCGAATAGAATTTCAGAAAGGAATTGTCAAAGTTCATGACAAGCATGGAAAGTTAGTTGCTACCGGGACACAAACAAAAGGTAACACATTTCACCTTGACTCAACTTGGAATAAATGTCTGTATGTAAAGATAGATGATACCTGGTTATGGCATAAAAGGTTTTGTCATGTAAATTTTGATAATCTGATCAAAACAAGCAAGAAGCACCGAGTAAGAGGTCTACCGAGTTTGGAAAAGCCTGAGAATGCTATGTGTCAAGGATGCCAGATGGGCAAGATCACAAGATCAAGCTTCACAAGTAAGTCCTACACTTCTAAGGGAATTTTAGATCTTGTGCACACTGATCTTTATGGTCCTATGAAAGTTCAAAGTTATTATGGTGATAAATCTTTCATATTATTTGTGGATGATTATTCAAGGATGATGTCAGTAATGTTTTTAAAAGAAAAATCAGAAGCTTTTCAAATGTTTAAATGGTACAAGGCAAGAGTTAAAAATGAAACAGGAAGACAACTGAAATGTCTTAGATCAGATAGGGGAGGAGAGTTCACATTTGATGAGTTCAACTTATTCTGCAATGATCATGGTATTAAAAGACAATCTCTACACCGAGAACTCCACAACAATGGAATAGCTGAGAGGAGAAACAGATATATTGTGGATTGTGCCAGAACCCTGATGATTGAAAAGAAATTGCCACAAACATTTTGGAGAGAAGCAATAAGCATAGTAGTTTACACCCTGAACCGAGTACAATAGAAAAAAGGAACTTTCAAGACACCATATGAAATCTGGTATGACAAGAAACCTAATGTAAGTTACTTCAAAATCTTTGGAAGTAGATGCTATGTTCACAAAGATGATAGAAATGGAAAGTTTGATCAGAAAAGTGAAGAAGGAACATTTCTAGGTTATTCTTCTAGAAGTAAAGCATTTAAATGTCTGATCAAATCATCTAACAAAATAGTAGAAAGTGCAAATGTGAAAATTGATGAATTTGTAGAAAGAAATGATGAAGGAAACTCCAAAGAACCAGAAGATTATGATGAATTTGTCTATGTTCAACCGAAAAGTCTTATCGAGAGAACTGATGAAGAAAATGAAGAGAATATCCAGTTACCAAGTGATGAAGAAGATCATACAGAGCCTACCGAGCCTGTATTAGCCAAGTATGTCAGAAGACATCATGCATCAAGTCATATTATAGGAGATAAGGATGATCCAGTGATGACAAGGAACAAACTAAGATAGAACACATGTCTGATATCTGAATTTGAACTGAGGATAGTGAAAGAGGCATTTAACAGTGAAGATTGGATAAATGCTATGACAGAAGAGATTGATCAAATCAAGAAGAATGACACATGGACACTGGTCCCAAGACCGAAGGACAAAAATGTAATCAGTACAAAGTGGATTTTCAGAAACAAGCTGAATGAAAAAGGTGAGGTCATTCGAAATAAAGCAAGACTAGTTTGCAAAGGTTATGCCCAAGAAGAAGGGATTGACTATGGTGAGACTTTTGCACTTGTGGCTAGACTTGAAGGAGTAAGAACATTGTTGGCATGTGCTGCTTACAAAAATTTCAAGGTATATCAAATGGATGTCAAATCTGCATTTTTGAATGGTATATTAGAAGAAGAAGTTTTTATTGAACAACCTGAAGGATTTTTTGAAGACAAGAATAAAGATCAGGTATGTAAATTGAACAAAGCTTTATATGGTCTGAAACAAGCACCTAGAGAACGGTATGAAAGATTGCACTCTTATTTAATCAAGATTGGTTTTATAAGAACAAGTGAAAAGAACAATATGTACATGAAGAATGAAGAAAATGGAATACTGATCTCAGCCATATTTGTTGATGATATTATCTTTTGTGGAAATGACTCTTTATGCAAGAACTTTGGAAATGAAATGAGCAAAGAATTTGAGATGTCATTAATCGGTGAGATAAAGTATTTTATAGGTTTACAGATATTGCAAATGAAAAATGAGATTTTCATTACTCATTCCAAGTACATAAAGGAAATCTTGAAGAAATTTGGAATGGAGGATTCAAAACCAGTAAGTACTCCTATGACTACCAACTGTAAACTATCAAAGAATGATGAATCTGCATCTGTTGATGAGACACTTTACCGATCCATGATTGGAAAGCTACAATATGTTGTTCACAGCAGGCCAGACATAGCACATGTAGTAGGTATAGTTGCAAGATTCTCTGCAGATCCTAAGGAAACACACATGACAGCAATCAAGAGAATTTTCAAATACTTGAAAGGCACTGAGGATTATGGCTTAGTATATCAGAAAAGAAATGATTTTGATTTAAAAGTTTATACTGATGTTGATTGGGCAGGCAACATTGATGACAGAAAAAGAACAAGTGGAGGAGCTTTCTTTTTAGGAGAAAGACTAGTGAGTTGGCTTAGCAAGAAACAAGGATGTGTTTCACAGTCAACAACAGAAGCTGAATACATTGCTGCAGCATTGAATTGTACCAACATAGCATGGATCAAACAACTGTTGGAAGGTATAAATGAGAAATTTACTCAGCCAATAACTATATTCTATGATAATACTAGTGCCATTAACATTTCAAAGAATCCTATTATGCACTCTAAGACAAAGCACATCTCTATCAAATATCATTATCTTAGAGAAGAAGCTCAAGAGAAGAAAGTGGTGTTGGAGTATGTTAGCACAAAGGAACAAATAGCAGATATCTTTACCAAGCCACTACCAAGGGACACTTTTGAGTATCTCAGAAGTAAGTTAGGGGTCATACCCCTATCTTCCATTCACTGTCCGAGTTCCGTGAACGCATCAATTCGATGACTCTACAAAATATCTTTTAGGAGCTGATGTTGATTTTCACACTTTAGGATGTTTTCTAAAGGTGTGTAGGAAACAAATATAGGGAACAGGAGTTGAAGACAAAATGCTCTGACCAAGACTAAGTTGACACATAACAGCAGGAAATCACTTCATACAGGAAGAAATTATGTTTTAGTTCTTTACTTTTTGGCATTGTTGTCCAAGGGGGAGAAGACTGAAGAAAAGAAGAGAAGACTAATGTATGGGGGAGAAGTCTGATAACAGGGGGAGAGCATTTCAAAATCTCACAGCAATCCAAATCAATTAGGTCAAATTAATTGGTTTTGCCATCAATGCCAAAGGGGGAGATTGTTGGCATTTCAATAAGGATATTGAGAAGGTTGTTGATGATTATGGATATAACTGATTAAGGATGTTTACTATCTTAATATTATTATTTTGTCATTGATGTCAATAAATTGAGTTTCTAATTCAGTATGATGTTGCCATATCTTAAGAAGTATGATTTGATGAGTATAAAGATGTCGGTAAAAGACACAGAAAGAATGTGATGAATAAGGGGAGGAATAAGTTATTCAATGGGCAACTATTACCGAGTTAGGCAATGATGAGATCATGATGTTTAGATTGTTTTGATATCCTACATATGTTATTGATTGTAAGGTTAATACTATACTATGTTACCAAGCAAAGAACCTAGTCGGTAAACCCTAAGGTTATCGCTATCGGTTAATGAAGGCAGAATGTCTACCGAGTAAAGTTTAGTATTTACCGAGTTGCAACTGAGTAGTAACAGAATGCATTGAATGAATAAAAGCATTATTTAATGAAGGAAGCTAATGAGTTGGAACTGATTAAATGATTGGTATGTCATGAATGAAGTTTGTTAAAGAATCTATGGCAAAGGAAAATCGGCAGGAAGATCTATAGCTCAGATTGAACCGTAATACCCTAGCACAAGTTCCAAGAAATGTATGCAAGTTCCAAGGTGGGGTAAAACATTTTCAGATCGAAGGATACATTGAACCTGGTCAAGTTTGAAGATCTGATGGCTATGATTGATCATGGGATATGTGATCAAGGAGATTAAGCGGTTGGCGAATTGTTTATAAATAAGGAACTATTGATAAACAATGTATGCGGGCAAGTGTATGCACAGAGATGCTACATAGTGATTACCGAGCATAGAAGCTTGAAGACCTGTTTGAATAATAGTGTATAGAGCACAACAGATGGACAAGATAAGTCCTATTGTATTGAGAAAATAAGAATTTGCTTTAGCATTTTAGATGTGAAGTTGCAAATAGATTTTTATTACTGTTATTTTGTGAAGTGACAGAAAATCTCTTAACCGAGTGGACTTAACAGTATTATTTGTAAAACCCTCTAGTAAGGTGACATTCTAATTGAGTGTTTGAAATCCTTTAACAAGGTCACTTCTAACAAGGTGAAGATCCTAACAGATTTGAGGGAAATCCCTTAACCGGCTCACATCTAGCAATGTGTTTGTAATCTTTAACAGGAATTGCTTTTAACCGAGCATACTCTAGAAGAGTATATTTCTTAGTGGGTTCGAAATCCCACAGTGGTTTTTCCCTATTTGGGTTTCCATGTTAAATCTGGTGTTATGAGTTTTATGATGTTTATATGCTTTTGAGTTTGCATGTTTAGTAGTTTTGGTTATATTACTGAAGTATATGTTATCGAGGTTGAATCTGTTGTTTTTATGGAAGATTAAGTTTGTATGATTCACCCCCCCCCCCTCTCATCTTATTAGCTTGGCATCTGTACTTAACATTAAGTATCAGAACTATCACTAGATTCATTTGCTCCACCTCAAAGTGATATATAACAAGGCATTCATGGTTGCAAGTAGAGTGGACTGGTTCCCGAGTTGTGACCATGAAATCTCTCAACTCATCTTCCAGATGATCCTCAATAGACATCACCACCTTAGAGCATTTTGTTTCCATAGGAGACTCGAGTTCATTGTTTAGCAAGCCTTCCTCTCTCATGTATTTGTCTAGCCAACCATCCTCCTCATAGACAACAATATAATGTTAGATGTTAGATGTTCTTAATAGCCTTCCTCTCTCATGTATTTGTTAGATGTTGCAGAAATATAATGTTCCTCTTAATTGTTGCCCATCATTTTTTGAATTCCTCCTCTTGCAAAGTCCCGATAAGAGGGAACAAATGAATTTCCTTATCCCCATCCTTCACCATATAGTAGTTCTCAGGCATGGGGATGGATGAATGCCTAAGAACTTTATCCAAAACTCCATCCATTTCATCCAGAAATTCATGCTTGAAAATAATGTGACACAGTTTCTTCGCCTTACCCTTCTTTACATCAAAGAACAACAACATAGTAAGAAACATTGCAGTAATATCAGAATTTACCCTATGGTGGTGGTAGGTTCATAGAAACTGCTGCCTTCACGACATGAAGTACCAAATGATGTCATATTTTCATGATGGATACAAGCCTCTTCACTGTTATTTCTCCAATAAATACCATTTGTCTCTTTGTTTCCCTAAGCAACATAGGTGTATCCTGTAATGCCCCGCCAGGAAACCCCGAAGGCATTAGACCATAACACAAGAATAGAGTGCAATTTTATTTTTTTTTAAAGTTACAACACATAAGATGCAACAAGAAATCAAAGATTCAGATTACATAGCGGAAGACATCAACTAACACCTAAAGAGTTTCCCAACGAGATTACTTAAATTTCACGATTCATTTAACTCACACAATTAATCCAAAAGCTGAATATCTTAATAACGAGATAATTCATAATCAGGATGATTCCTTTCAAAAGAGGGACAGATAAATCACAAGTGAAGATTCATCATTAAGATCCATTCATAAACTTCATTCAAGCTTTTCATTTAAAATTTCAACCATACATCTAACATTCTAATATACTAGGATTTCATCAAAACATAAGAGATCTTTCCAAGCATATTTAAATTCCTTAACAACAACTGAGTGTAATTCATTACTCTAAGTTACATTCTCATATTCCAACTTATTGCATTTCAAAAGATGATTGCATACAAGCATCTACAATAAACCTCATCTAAACCACTTATGCATTCGATCCACATGGCATTCAAGAAAGGAACTGAATAAAGCATTCAAAGTTAATTCCATTTATCCACTTAACCATTCTAACATAAGTTAATCATACATGATAAAGATGAATAAAGGAAACATGAGAGAATACATCACATAACACCATAATGATCTCGGAGTTCACCCCTAAAGGGCTACATCTCCGGGTCTACGCAACTGCAAGACCCCTCTGATAATTAATAAAGTTAAGAGTACAAGAGGTTACACCATTACGATCCAGCCATCAAGGCGAAATATAAACAATATACAAGCGACCGCATCGGTCCATTAATACATAAACGATCCTTAAAAAGAACAGGATCCAGCTGAACATAATCAAAGCTAAAACAAGAGGTCCATGAGAGCATCCATAAAACTGAGCCATCACCACCCAAGGTCTAACATGAAACCGACACTCACAAGGGCAGAGACAAAAGGATGACTCACAAAGGTACTCCTAACAGGACAAAACGACAACACACTAGCGAACGTAGGGACAAGTGTCATCACACAACCTGGTATGGTTACCATGGCAAGTCTTCATAGGTCCCGGCCCCATACACTGGGTTACCCTGGCAACCTAGTCTGAGCTTCCGGCCCATCCAAGCCTCATGTGGACCCACACATCCTCTCGTGAAGACAAGGAAGATGGTTTGCCATTTTAGGCCTTCTCACAGCATGTCGAATCTATGATAGCACTCGTCTCATGTGTGAGGCACATTTATCTTACTTAGAGATTACATTCTAATCTACTTAAAGGTTATCACTTATTAGACTCACTTTCGATGGGTTACCCAGTAGCCACTTTGGGCGCGGCCCCCAATCGAAAGCCACTTTCCCATACGACACTAGACCATACTCAAATGAACTCAAACCAAGGAATAGACATGGTCAGACGAACGGAGTTCAAGAAGAGAGAAACAATCATCTGGTCAAACACGACTCGAGGGTAATCACTTACTGACGGTACCCTAACTAGAGACCCGACCAACAACGGTCAACCACAATCACCATTCGACTCACACACAAGGAGGATATGATCAAAACGGCACTACCACAATACAACAGTCAACTCGGAATCGAGGACTGAAACAGGAACACCAAATCAATCCATACGACAGGGTCCTACTAAACAAAGCAAAACATGCCATTTCATAATTAAAGGCAAATATAGAAATTAAACTCGCAAGGAAATAATCAGAAAAGACAATATTTCCTCAAATTGATTTAAACATAAAAATCGATCAAGTTTTCTACAAGATCCAATTCAAATATAGTTATCTACCACAACTAGGAATAGGTTGTTCTTGGTTTTCTAACTCCTAAGGTTCAAAGCATCGAACAGGCAAATTAAGCCATAATGAGTTTTTAACCAATTCATATTATTAAATCTCAGACAACCATTAATCAACTAAAATAAGATATTTAATCTCCAACAAAACATCATTAACATACTGGTCTAAAATCAATCTCTACAGACTCGTAATTTTCAATCCCAGATGTACCATACGGATCACGGAAATATAAATATAAAGGAAATTCAATTGTAGATACTCATTTCCAAACGCACATGATATAAACTTATTAATCCAAGATTGGACCAGAGTATAGCCAATTAATATTCGATGACGAAATTATCAATTTTAGAACTTAACTAGAAAAGTACATAAGCCACAAAATGAAATTGAATAATAACTAACTTATAAATTCCATTATAGAATTAATTAATATCCAAATTTACATTTATCAAGATATTGCCTCTTAATCATAATTAAGAGCACTTTAAACTTAGCATTAAAAAAAATAACTCTCATTAACATGATGTTAAAATCATATGCATTTTTTTTTTAGTGATAAAAAAAATACATAAAAAAAAAAAACTATATTAAAAACTATGATTAAAAACGCATAGAAAACGTGTAGAAAACGCGTAGAAAACGCGGCGAAGGCGGGCCATGCCCTACCCTAGCCGCAGGGCAAGGTGTGGGCGGCGCTCGCGGTGGTGCCTGCAGGTGCCGCAGCGCCCTGCGGCCACCGCCGTGAGCCCAGCCACAGCGGCCTGCTCGCAAGCATAAAAAGGGACGCGCGGGGGACGAGTGGGGAGAAAGGAAAACGCGCGGGGGAGGGAAAAGGGGAGGAGGAGCGGGTGGAGCTCCGCTCCCCGCCCTCCGAACCCCCAAATCACATTTTCGTTTTAATTAAACAAAAAAAAACTCGCCCAGCTCGGTTTTGAAGCGTTGAACACAGCACTAAATAAAATATAAAACACAGTGCGAAAATAAACACAAACGCCCAGCACATAATTTCATAAAGAATATAAATTTCGATCTACTATGAGTTCAGTTTAAACGAACTGGTTTGCTATCATATTTTCTTGAAGGGTTTCTCATTCTTTACAAACACCCAAGGGTTTCAAACGCCCAAGAGGATAGAGGATTTAACCAAACTTCAAATACACTTCCAGCCAAGCTAATTAATTTACTAAATCAATTCAAAAGCATGGCATTCGATGGAAAATCTAAAACCAAGATAAAACCTCCATTTCCATTTTAAACAAAAACTAAAATGGAGAGTTGGATCCTACCTGATCTCGCGTTCCTGGCAAGATCCCCTGAGAAGTCCCAATCTCCAGCCACCAAAACCTTCCTTCTCCATCCAAAACCCCCAAATTTCATCTCCAAAATCTTCTCAACCAAAAATTTCCTCCAAAATGTCCATCCTCCAATTTTTCCCCAATTTTTGGGTTATATGGAAGAGTTGACCAAAAAAATTCTATTTTTGGAATTCAAATTCTTATTTAAAAATAATACTCAAATTTAAATGCTTTTCTAACTATAGCAACAAATTAACTTGCTTTTCAAATCCAAAATCGATTTCTCATTTAACTGAAATTTAATCTTTCTGATTTAATAATCCAACAGAATGCAATTAAATCTATTGCGATAAAATATAAAACTTTCTTTTTCAACAGCCTATATAAAATGCATTTAATATTCAAAATCAATCATTAAATCGAATTTCCTTCCAATTTAAAATAGGCAATTCATTAACAACGAAAATCGCATAACGAATACCCGATTAATTTAATCCATTAATCTTTAATGTACAAATACATATTTAATTCAAATAATTACTAAGGACTAATTAATCAATTTAACCAAGCACACCAAGCACGCAAATCGAGAAGGTCAACCAACCAGACGACTCGCAAACCCAAACAAAAAGGGATGACCGACGACGACTGGCGATGCTCACTTGAGCACGACTAAGGTCAACTAGGGTCTTACGACCACCTAATCCAACTCTAAGGGTAAAGGAGGTACACTCAAACCTGTACATCCAGGTGAAGACGAACCTCACACTCATGCGGCGTTGTACCTGAAATCTCCTGCAACCAAGAGTCATACATGCATACATATATAAAATTTAATGAAAGCGTTAGCTCAATATTAATACCACGAAATAGGAACACCGAAAACTTGCATACAACTAGTGTGAAACCACATCAATAGCTATGCGTTAATTCAAACATCTGACTATAACATAATATTTCGATAAACTAATCACGATTAAACCAAGGTTAGAAATAGGTTAGGGTAGGGGTACTACATATCCATTCTATGTTACCATAAATCAACAATAGCACTACAAAGGATTTCTTTGTCTTGACCATATATAATTACAATTTAGCTTGTGGTTCAAGTTTTATAAACTGCTAGATGTTTCTTGATTAATTCAAGGTTTCATTAAATCATGCCAATTTGATCTTTCTATAAAATATGTGTTGTCAATTCATCCTTTTATCGATGCATGATCTATATAAAATGTGTTGATTCAACATCGTGTGATCCTCCCACATATGGCATAATAAATAATGATGGCATACATTCATTTTGCATATGTCAATTAATGTTTTCTGACATCATTCTTATTATTAATTAGGATTAACTTTTGATACCCTCTTTTCCAAATCATCAGCCATGTCATTACCTTACCAGTATACATGGCTAATTTTGAAGTTTGCATAACTGTCAATCAACGTTTTAATTAACACTAGTCATTTGCTTAATTTCCAGTTTGGGGTTTTATTCTATATAATGGCATTAATAGTTACAAGAGAATCACCTTCAAGATGGATATTTTCTACTCCAATCTCCTTGCCCAGTTCTAAAGCTCTTAATGCTACTCTAAATTTTGCCAAATTGTTTGTAGAGACTCCTATTGATTTGTCTCACTCTGTAATGACAACTCCTGCCTCATTTCAAGTGATACATCTAATATCCCCTGGGCCTAGATTGCCATTTGAGGCACCTTCGAAATTGATTTTAATCCACCCACGCTCAAGTGGCTCCCATTTGACATTCTATCGAGATTCCACTAAATTGTTCATGTCAATTCCAAGTAGAGGGGGAATGATTAAGCCCTTGAAAATTTTAACCATTTTCTCATCCCAATTTGTATAGTTGTTTCCTTTTAATGTTTTATTTCTAGCGGCAGAGTTTGCTAATTCAAAAATGAGTGTCTCTAACTTTCTTATTAGATTGTCTCTAGGCATAGATTGATCTTTGAATATCCTTTTGTCGTGTTCCTCCCATAGTTCCCATATAACTAATGAGGGGATCACTTGCCATAAACATCCAAACACCCCTTTTTCCTTCCATTTTGACCACATACCAAAAAATCCCTCAACTTGGGTGGCATAGGCCTTTGCAAATTGAGAATTATGGTGAGGTTTTTCTAGCAATATTTTGCATAAGGACATAAAGGTAATATATGATCAGTATCTTCTTCTTTACATTTGCAAAATGGGCATCTTCCAACTCCAAGAATACCAAGTTTGATCAATCTATCATGAGTAAAAATTATATTTTTTATTGCCAACAAAAAGAAAATCCCTACCTTAGGGAGACAATATTTTCCCCACAATAGATCCTTAGGCCATTGCTTGTCCTCCAAAGAAGCCTCTTTTACTTTGTAGTCGATCTTGACTTTGTATTCTCCATCCATTGATGCACACCATCTTATGTGATCATCTTATTTTGAATAAGTAATGCATCTAGAATTTAATATTTCTTTTAATTTGGCTTTTTGGCCTTGAGGGACATCCACTTCATCCAATGATTTCCATTCCCACTTTGGAATGTTGTTTCTCCATGTGATATTCCTGTAGTCACCAACTTTCCTCCCTTATACATTAATTGTTTCCCTCCTGATGTCATCCAAATCCTGTATCTTCCATATTTTATGATGTCCATCCCATGAATCATCCAAAAATGAGGCCTTCTGCCCATTTTTGACATCCTAAGTGATATGTTTGATGATTATGTCCCTGCAGTCAAGTTTAAAGTTCCAGAATGTAGAGCCTTTTGGGGAATCTCTAATATTAAGAATTCAAATAGGATCTTCAGAATCCAAATATTTCTTTCTCAATATCTAGACCCATTTAAAGTTGCTTTGATACATACTCCAAACAAGTTTGGTCCCCATTGTAGCATTCATGATATTTAGTTGCTTAGCACTAGCCCCTCTTGCTTCTTGGGGCATAAAAATTTTGTCCCATGAGATAAGAGAAAAATTTTGAGTGTTATTAGTCCCATTCCAAAAAAAAAATACACAAAATTTTGATTAAGTTATCTATTACAGCCTCGAGAATCTTTAGACATGACATAAATTAGATTGGCATAGCAGATAGAACTGCTTTGATCATTAGAATTCTTCTAACAAATGTTAGCCATTTGTCTTTTGATAGTTCCATCATTTTTTTGCATCTTCTAATAAGATCCTCCCAATAGCATTTTTTATTTTGTCCAACAAATAGTGGAATCCCAAAAAAAAATCCTATGGAAGAATGTTGTTCTCAGACCAAGAATTATAACTATTTTTCTTTGTAGACTAGGCTGAGTTTTGAAGAAGAATACCTCTTGTGTGAGGTGAAAATGGAATGATAAAACTATTGTAAGACCAACAAAGATCCAACCACATAAACCCTAGTTCTACAATCAAGAATCCACCATACACCAATGAAGAACCTAAAGCATGCAAATCACAATAAAATAGAAAGATTATACCATTCATATGCTTGGTGTTTTCATGCTTAAAATTTGTTAGGCTAAACATAGCTAATTAGACTAAAATGATGAATCACAAAATCCTTAACTAATTTAGCAACCTTAAACACAAATCAATGAACTAAAATGCATAAATAAGAGATTTAAACAATTAAACTAATTGAAAACTCCCTTAGTTGCATCATGGCTTCCATTTTTCTTCTCTGAATTGTGGATGTAGGATGGCTCTCAGGTGTTGCACTAAAATTCATACATAGATTAGACAATTGCTTTGAAGACTGTGATTCTAGATTGATTTGATGAAAAGGTCCTATATTTATAGATTTTCAAGATAGATGAGATGAGAATATGAACTGAAGTGTTGATTGATAGACAACTGACTTGATTGATCAATGAAGTCATTTGACTGATCTGTTAACAGGATAGATTGATTTGTTAAATCAATTGATTGAGTAGTCAACTAAATAGATTGCATAGTGGACTGAACAGATTAACCAATTGACTGAGTTGATTGAAGAGATGATTGAATTGATTGATTAGTCAGAAAATGTGCTTTGGAGTGAAAAGGGGAGATTAAAGAGTTAACTGAGTTAACTGATTAGTTAACTATTTTGATCAATCGGTCTTGATTTTCAACATGTGTTATAGGATTTTGAATTGAAATTAAATTTCATTCTTATTTTGATTTGAATTTGGATTTTTCGAATATTGAAATGCACATGAGATTAACTAAAATTCATTGAAATTCAAATTTGGTGAAATGTTAATTTGATGATTTGGGATTCGATGAAATTAATTGAAATTTAAATTTGGGGAATTAGAGGAATCAATTAATTAATTAAATTATTTAAATGAAATTATTTAAACATTAGAAATAGGATTAGTTAAATAATGAAGATTATTTAATTAATGAAATTAATCGTAATTAATTAAATAAATAATATTTAATTAATATTTGAGATAGGGTTAACTGATTAATTAATTAAAAAATAGAAATTCGATAATTAGAAATGTTGGATGTGATGATTGAGTCAGTTTAGAAGAATATTTAGCTTAATCAAAGAATTAAAGAATTACTTAATTAATTAGATGAATAATTAGTGTATGATTAATGAGACATTTTTAGGTGTCTACATTTGCCCCTCTTTGATACAATGTCGAAATGACATTGCTTCAAAGAAAACGAAAAAAAATATGCCCTAGTGACGCTTCTAGTGTAAATATGCCACCTTGGAAAAGGTGGTCGAAATTTTTTGAGATTGAGACCATGTTTTTGATACCATGCTAGTGAGCAATCATGTGAAGTTTCGCACGATTTTGAGTCCGTTTGACTGGTCTACATGTGCTTTGAAGTTTAGGGGGACCACGACCGTCAAAGTGGTATAAACCCTAATTTTAAGCTATAAATAGTGATTAGGCCCTTTAATTTAGCTCATTTTTATTCATTTCATTTTCTTGAGTTCTTAGTGATTTTCAAGCCTTTCTACAAGTTCAAAGCATCATGGCGGGTCATAGAGCAAGGCTACACATTTTTGATCGAGTGAGGTCATATCAGAGACTAGCTAGGATAGGCGACATGGTGAGTTTTTTGAAAAATTTGTTTATTTATGCCTATTTGCTATTTTTTTGAAATTATACTTACAGCAAAAAAAATTTAGTAATGCGCAATTGTATTTTGAAAAATGTGCATTTGTTTATATTTATGCGCAATTGATTTAAATAGTTCACAATTGTTGTTTTGAGTCTCAAATGCTTTAAACAGTTCGCAATTGTTCTAGTTGATGCGTAATCATTCTAAATAACTTGCAAATGTCATAAATGATGTGCAATTGTCATAAATGATTCACATATGATTTAAGTAATTCGCATTTGACTGTCACCATAATAACTAGTTCGCATTTGTTGATTTTGGAATTTTGTCAAAGTACATGATGTGATTCTTGTCATGCGAATAGGTTATCTGATATTTTTTGTGTTTCACTTGCAGGAGAACTTCCATGTTTTGATAGGCAGACAGACGAGGCCTAATAGTCTCAATCGTTGAGACGAGTTACTTGTTGAGGAAGTAGCACTAGTCTGACATTTGGGATCGTATCATATTCTGCATCTTCCAGAGGTTAGGCCAATAGGGCCATGATCACAGCTTTAGTTGAGCAATGGCACTCAGAGACTTATTCTCTTCATTTACCCACTAGAGAGGCATCAATTACTCTAGAGGACATTTGGCGTATTCTTCACATTCCCATCTATGGTGCCAAAGTGACATTTGGTCACAGAGATAGTATCAAAGGTTTATGTGATCTATTTGAGTTCTCTGAGCAGGATTTGCAAATACGGGCCTGTTATGAGATACTGTGGGAGCAGATGGACTATGATGATCTCATTGTAGTTATGTATAGTATGGTAGCAGGTCCTCTGATTCCTGATAGGAGGACACATGGATTTCTAGTCAGTTTGGGTCGTGTGATCCATGATATGATTATACACATACGTGTTTTTGCTTGGAGTCCTTGCTTACTGGCCACCTTATATCATCAGATGCATGGTATTGTATATCTGGGATAGAATTCCATTGGATGTGGGATTACATTGCTCCAAGTATGGGCTTGGGAGCACATAGCTATCTTTTGGCCAATTATTCATGTTGATCTTGTTAACGAGCAGCCATATGCTTATAGGTATATAGCTAGTATCAGACATAGGGCTTCAGGGAATGCCCTCTACTAGAGATATCAGTTGGATATACTTCAGTATTTCTCAAGGAGAACTTATCTTGATCGCCCCAGTTGGGCCAATGATGCACACCATTTTCCTTATTATCGACAACAGAGGTATCTAATTGGTCAGGATGTGGGTAGTCCCAGGGTTAGTGACATTCATCTTCTTGGTTGTGTACTTCGTCAGTTCGGGGAGGTATAGGGAGTATCGGGAACTGTAGTTATGTATAGTATAGTATGCATTTTAAGTGTATGTGACTATTCTTAATGATTGAATGCAACTATTAAAGTGGTTAAATGATAACGCACTTAAATAAAATTTAATTAAATGAATGCAATTTAACATGATAATGCAATCTAAATGAATAGAAATGAATGCTAGTTGAATGAAATTATTGTTTATGTTTCAAATGTGCCAAAATATTGTTTTATCCTTTCGACTGAATTAAATTAGAAGAAATGTTAGTAGGATGAAAGAATTGACGAGAGAGAGAGAGAGAGAGAGAGAGAGAGAGAATATAAAATGATGAGAATATAATAAAGAAAACTGAAGTCAATCCACTAGGAATGTTGATTTTGATTGATGCAATTAGCATGATATGATATGATTAGTGATGAATAGAATTATTGTATTTATCTATAGTGAAACACATTATCATCACTGAGCCTTATTATGTAGCAATGAAGTTGTGTACATCAAGGTGTAAAGAACCAAGACATAAAGATATCTCATTGCAAGAAACAAACACTTAGCAAATAAGGAGTGAACCCTCCATTCTAGGAATAATGCTAGGGTTCGAGATATGTGTGGCATTCACAAACTGAATGCTCCTATCATAGACACCCACTAGAGCCATTGCCCCAGAACTTCATTGGTTCACACCACAAATAGTAAACAAAGAAAAGGATCATGCTTATCATAGCTCCTCTAGTCACTTTTGGACATCCTTGAGTAGCATAGAAACATGATCTTTGCCAATTGATAAAAGATAAAAACCAAATTAGACAAAACTTAGCAGCTTGATTGATTGTGTCTTTGCTTTGATTTGTTTTATGTGATGGTTGGTAATGTCTGATCTCGGAAACTTGTGGACCCTGTTTAAGACTGACCTATTTGGGTTCGAGTGTATCCTCTTCTGTTTAAGACAAGATAAAGATCATGTTGATATGGATATTTTGATGATTGATAAGACTTGATCAATTTGGTTGCAAATGTTTGATAAGATAGTTATATCCTTTGTTTTACTTCGTGCAAACTGTTTGTTGGATATCTGTTAGGGTATTTGTTTCTCGTGAGACATTTTATTGCAATTTTTTTTTATTGTTTTTCAATTTTTAGTTCTTTTCAAGTTTTATGATGTTTAGGGTTTTGTGGATCATTTTCGAATGTTTTTTGTCAATTCTTCAATATTTTTTGATGTTTTTTATTTTGTTGTTTTCAATGTTTTTGGTATCTTTTTCAGGATCATTTTATGATTTTTAGAGTTTTTTTTAAGGACTTTTTACGATTTTTAGAGTTTTTTCAGTTATGCCCCCAGTATGCAAGCCTATGATAATATGAGGATCTGCAAAATGTGGTGGAGACAATGAAATTTAGACATGACCTATGGTAATGCAATATGCAAGATAAAGATACAAAATGCATTTCCTATTCAAACAAGGATGATTGTGTGCATCTTTCATTCAGAAATGTACTAATTGGGGGTGAATTAGTATGCCAAAAATTACTGTACTTTAACACTTTACTAGTCTAGTAGTAAACCAATAAAACAGTTTAGCAAACAAACCGGTTAGCACACATGCAAACGAAATAGCAAATAATGCATTCACCCACAGAAGCACAATCACCATAACACAAGAGATTTTGATGTGGAAACGCAAATGGGAAAAACCATGGTGAGATGAAACTCACAAGTAACTATCTACAGAATAGGAACCAGACCGTGACCGGTTAAGGTCATACAATATTCTTTACCAGAACAGATCATGTTAGGAATCTCAATCTCTGTTAGGACATAAGTCCGATTAAAGACTACCTTGCTAGAGGATTTTAGATTCACATATGTGAACCACCTTGTTAGAGGATTTACAAAAGGCTTTTTGGGCCTACCCAGTTAAGGGCTTCGGACTTGTCGAAGATGTGAGTAATCAACAAGTGAGTGATCTAGCAAATAGCATAGATTTCTTGGTTACATCCTTGATAGCTCGTTCCTAATGCATTCCAGCATTACTTCAGTCTTCAACACATTCACACTCTGCTTTCTCTCACAGATCTGAACTTCTCTTCTATATTCACATTTACAAAAACTCATCAACCATCTTAAACCCTAGCAACAACCTAAAACCCTAGACATGATGTCCTTATAAAGGAATCTGATTTCATGTCGGTCCAATAGAATTACAATACAATATCCTAGGTTCAATGCATCTGGACACTTTTGGTAACACAACACAAATGCACTGCCAAAGTGTCGGCACCACTAAACAATCAGTGGATGGTAACTCATCACAAAGTATTATCAGTTCATATAAAATACTGGTTTAAGCAAAATACCGGTTGCTGGTTTGACAAAATGAAGACTAGGAAATATGAGTTGTGCCGCTTCGTTCCTTCATACCACTTGAGATCCTCTAACCGCTTAGGGTCCGCTTGAGACCGGTAAACACTTTCTGCAAAATACTGATAGTCTAAAGACTATAATACATCATACTGGTTGGAACAAATACCGGTTGAGCTTTAACTCATACATACAAAAAGTGATCTCAAATCAAGTGTGTGTCCATCAATGACAATCACAACATCAATCATCAAAAATGCCAACAATCTCCCCCTTTGGCATTGATGGCAACACTTAGGAAAATTTTGACATCAACTGTTTTACAACAAAAATATGCCATAATCAAAATTACTCCCCCTAAGCATATACAATATCCCTTTTGCATAAAATACAATGTATACTACTCCTTAATAGAAATAACATGAAAGTATACATCAAAACATCAAAATTTATACTTCTTCCCCTTTGCCAACAATGACAAAAACATTGCAGACTAACCTTTGTTTCATTAGTATTAAAATAATAAGTGTTTATGACAGTAAAGAGTAAAACTTGTCAAAAACTGATTTAAAGTCCTGCAAAAATTGCTTCATGGATAAGGACCCTGAGTCAAGTAGGGAGGTAGCCACCTCTTTCTCTGTTTGCATCTGGGAGACATGTTCTTTCATGGCATCTATCATGCTCATCTCTTGAGTGACCATGAGGGCATCAAGATTTAGATAGCGTTTCTGGAGAATTTGCAGTCTTGGCAGTAGGACCAGTTGAAGTTCCTACAAATTTCGTGTCTGGTTGCTTATCTTTGCCTCTAGTCTTGCAGACTGAAGTTGAAACCGGTGAGCAGTTTGGCCATATGTGGAGAAGGAGTCATGTGGCATCTTGAAAGTGCTAATAAATGACTGCATATCAGTTTGCAGTTTGTCCTTTTGAGTGAACACATCATCATAGAATAAATGAGGTTGGCAAATCTTGTTGAGTAGTAGATTGCCCTCATCCATTGCATCTCTAATGTCCTTTTGTGCCTTCTGAAGATCATACTGAAGCTCTGTTAACTTTCTCACCAAGGCAGTGTCCAGAGCCTTTTGATGTTCCTTCTTGGCATTTGCTTTTGCAACCTCTTCCAAGCTTTGCACCTGGTCTTCTACAACTATGCATAGGAGCTTCAATTGTGCAAGTGAGGAATCAGTACTGGGAAGGTTTGTACCGGGCATCAAACTAGTAAGAGTGTCCACCGTAGCTTGGATCACATCTTGCTCCTTTTTCCTCCTTATCACTTCTAGGCATTCTTGAGCAACCTTAATGCTCTGCAGCAACTCAGATTCATTTGTGGACTGGACGTCAATGGGACTAGTAATGTCAACCGATTTAGCCTGACTACCGGTTGCCATTGGGTTCTTCACCTGTGTGCTATTTACCACTGCTTCCTTGTCCTTGGCTTTTTGCTTATCTTCTTGGGCCTTCCTCTGCTCCTCTTCTTCTTTCTTTCTTTTCTCTTCTTCTTGTCTCTTCTCTTCATCTTTTCGCTTTGTCTCTTCTTCATCCTTTTTCTTCTCCTCTTCCTTCTTCCTCTTCTCCTCTTCCTGTTTCTTCTCTTCCTCTTTTTTCTTATTTTCCTCTTCTCTTCTCTTCTTCTCCTCTTCTTTTATCTTATACTCTTCCTCTTTCCTCTTTTCCTCCTCTTTTCTCTTATCCTCTTCCTCTTTCTTCTTTTTCTCCTCTTTTCTCTTATCTTCTTCCTCTTTCCTCTTTTCATCTTCTTTTCTTTTATCCTCTTCATCTACCTGTTTCTTCTTTTCTGCTTCTTGTTGCTTATTTTCTTCTTCTGCCTGGTTCTCCTATGCTATTCTTTCTGATGGTGTACCCTGAGTAACATTTTCACCATCTAAGGTGTCAACATCAATGGGGTCCATTTGTTCTATGACCAGTTCTCCTTCACTGTTATACACCTCATCCGGTTTGCCAGTTTCTGGTTCTTGCTCAGCTTTCATGTTGGCTTAAGCCACTTGATGCATCTTTAGAGCTTCTTGAGCATGAGTATGTGTATCTTTTATCACTTCATGAACCTTTCCTTCCAGTAACAGGAGTCTTCTTCTTCTCATGAAGAAGAGGCCTTTGTATTTACTCATAACTTCGAAAAGTTTTGAATTTGATACATCAGGAAAATATTGAGCAAATATTTCCTCCCTCATTTCCTGTTCCTTTTCTATGGCAATGCGCCATTTGTTGTCTAAAGAATTATACAAAGAATCTGGTGTCTCAAATCTAATTTCTGAAGGTGACCGGTCATTAACACACAAATACTTAATGATTTCTTGTTCAACTTTTTCCTTTTCATCATCATTGAAGACATCAAAACAATCAATTAAATCATTCAACAATTTTCTCCTAATATTCTTTATAGTTCTTTGACAATGTGTCAAAGGTTTGTAAGAAGAAATATCAATATTTACCGGTGCAGATGTTGTCGGTTCATTCTTTGTTTGCCTGATCTTCTTAGGTGATTCTTCTGACACGGTTTCTTTTGAGTCCAGTGTATTGCTCTTCATCTTCCGCTTCCTCTCAAAGACTTTGGCAGGTGGAGCTTCCGATTTCTTCTTAGCTAGTGACCACTTGGTCACTTTGGGACTGGCTGCAGTAATCGGTGTCGATGCTGAAGGCACTACCTTTCCTTTCTTTTCTGAGGGTTCTACAACCGGTGTAACCCTTTCCAAATAGGTGTCGGTTCTCTTTGCCTTAGGATCAAGGGGCGAGGCAATTAGGGTAGAAGCATACCCGTCCAACATATCATTCATTACCTCATAGCCCATAGGCTCCACTTCTTCATGTCTAGGCTCAACGGCCTCCATTATGCATTCATCAACTTTGATGGTGAAGCAGATGTCTTCCTCATACTTTTTGACTATATCACCAAATAATCTTATCCTTTGGCTCATCTTGCGTCTGAACTCATCAAAGTATTTGTTCAGCACTTCTGGATAGCCGGTTCCAACCACTTGTAGGCTTTCCTTGATTTGTTTTGTCACCGGTTGGTCAGCAGACCACTGAATATCACCTACTCTTGGAATGTAGCCTTGAAAGTAAAAGAACAACCCAACCAGTAGTTGTCCGAACTTAAATCTCAGTGCATTGTCTTGTTTGATCGAATTAAGATTCAACAGAAGTTGTCTCTGCATACAAGTGCATGGATCAAATGATGCATCTTCCTTGATCATCCTGTAAGCAGCATTTACCGTTGTAGCAGAGACAGAATTAATTCTGCTAGCAGAGAATGTCCAGTAACCTATCATCATGCAGGCATACTTGACCAGATTGTCCTTGATTGAGTTGATGGTCATTCCACGTGAGTCGCTCACTGAACCAGTGAGCTTGAACATTACAGTCTTGCTGACCTTCCTTAAGGATAGCACTTCCCCTGTGTTACAAAAATCGGTGACGGCATGAATCGCTTCTGGTGTGATATCATGTGTCTATTCCAAGTACATCTTATCACCATGTACCCTGCTTAGAATAATGCGAATGTGATCATCCGAAAATTCTTCAAGAAAATAAACTGCATTGTGAAGTTTCTTCTTTTCCAGAATGCTGAATTTCAGTTTAATCTTCTTATCCTTTCCATAGAACAAACTTAACTGGGAGTGGATCACAAGAGACCCTAGGTCTTCAATTTTACAGTCTATGTAATTGGAAATGCCTTCTTCTACTATAACACCAGCAGGTACTTGAGACAGGGCATTGTATTTCGACTTTCGTTGGATGAAGTCCATAGAATCAATGGGTGCACTAGAGCTATCATGTGATGCAGAAGCCATGATAAACAGAGAATTATGAAAAATACCTTCATAGATCAAAATTTAGAGCTTCGTAGTTTGAACTTCGCCACACACTCCTTCGGTTGCAGAGATACCGCTTTGCATTCTACACTCCTCCAACAGATGTTTGCTTCAAATTCTTCTTCATTATTTTGATAAACTCTTTGAATCACAATGTAAATCGCTTTTCTTCGCTCTGCACTTGAAAAACTTCCTTGTTTGAAAAATGATAAGTGAGAAATGATTTTAAAATTCCTTTTAAATAGGTTCTCCACCTACCATAATAAATGCTCCACTATTAGGGCGTAAACCCTAATTTGCCTTTTACCATTTTCGGTCTTCTGTCAATTAACAGGTATCACATACCGACTAAGGTCTTTTACCGGTGTAAACTGGGGGTTCGAAGTATTTCACCGTTTGCTCCCCCTAATATTTTCTTATGCTTAGTTTGTTGGTTCTGTGATTTCCACAGTAGGTGCAGAAATCAATTCTTCATGCAACACCGCTGGTTTCTTTTTCCAGGTTTTGTTCATATCCACTTGAATAGTTTCAATATCAATCTTTCCTTCTGGAGTGACTAGTATGTCATTCGATATGTTCTTTCTTGTTCTGCAGAATCTGGCAATGTGACCCAATTTGTTGCAATGATAGCAGACCATTCCAGGTGCTCTCCATGGTCTATTATTCATGTTACCTTTCTACCTCCTACATGTTGCAGCAGTGTGACCATGACAATGATAGATCAAACAGTTTGCTCTCCATCCGGTTGCCGCTTGATAGCCACCGCTTCCTGGCTGATGATTAAAGGTATTAAACCGGTTGGGATTCCGGTTCACAAAAGGTTCCGGACCAACTCCTTGAGTCCTCTGAGGATATCTTCCATTGTTGTTCATAACAGACCTGCATTCAGATGCTCTATGCCCAAACTTGTTGCATGCATAACAATTACCATTGAACTTATTGGATCTAGGTACATTGTTTATAAAGTAAGGAAAATTATTTTAGGCTTTGCTCCTACACACATTAGTAGTATGTCCTTCTTTAAGATAGTTAAAGCAAACAGGTTTGAACTTTTGCTTACCTTTACCTTTGAATGTCGGTTGCTTCTTCGATGCTTCAGCATTTGCACCAGAGGTCTCACCTTCCTCATGACCGGAGTAACCAATTCCATCAGTATTCTTGACAGGTTTTGCCAATTCAAGCTTTTGCTCTAGCTTAACAGTACGCTTGTTGAACTTAGCAAGTATTTCCTTTGACTCAGAGAGTTCTTTGGAAATAGCAGCATTTGTTTCCATCAAGTTTGCATTCTCGGAGATGGCTATGTTCAGTTCACCTTGTACTTCTTCTTTTTCCATTTTGCTTTCATGGAGTTGAGCGGTTAGGGCACTGATTTCTTGTTTTAACTTGGAGATCTCATGATCTCTGTCTTTTACAAGATCTTCAACTTTCCTCTGGTTCTCAAGCTCTTGACACATCCAGATAGTCAGTCCTTCCAACTCCTTTCTTAGGTTGGAATTGGATTCATTCAGCTTTTCTACTTCTTGAATTAGGGCTTCCATGTCTGCTTCATCAAAGGAACTATTTTCAGTTAGCTCCATCAGTTTTTTAGCATGTTCTCTCCTTTTTGCCTGAGAGGCCTTATATTTGACCATAAGTTCATCATAGGCTTTCTCAGACTGAGTGAGCCAATGAGTAAGTTCCCTCACAGTGTATTCCCCCATATCTCTTTCCAAGTGGTTAGACTTATAGAAAGGTTGGCTCTGATACCAATTGATGAATACTAAGAGGGGGGGTGAATTAGTATGCCAAAAATTATTGTACTTAAACACTTTACTAGTCTAGTAGTAAACCGGTAAAACAGTTTAGCAAACAAACTAGTTAGCACACATGCAAACCAAATAGAAAATAATGCATTCACCCACAAAAGCACAATCACCATAACACGAGATACTTTGACGTGGAAACCCAAATGGGAAAAACCATGGTGAGATGAAACTCACAATTAACTATCTGAAGAATAAGAACCAGACTGGTTAAGGTCAGACTGGTTAAGGTCATACAATGTTCTTTACCAAAACAGATCTTGTTAGGAATCTCAATCTCTATTAGGAGATAAGTCTGATTAAAGACTACCTTGCTAGAGGATTTTAGATTCACAGATGTGAACCACCTTGTTAGAGGATTTATAAAAGGCTTTTTGGGCCTACCTGGTTAAGGGCTTCAGACTTGTCGAAGATGTGAGTAATCAACAAGTGAGTGATCTAGAAAATAGCATAGATTGCTTGGTTAGATCCTTGATAGCTCGTTCCTAATGCATTCCAGCATTACTTCAGTCTTCAACACATTCACACTTTGCTTTCTCTCACAGACCTGAACTTCTCTTCTATATTCACATTTACAAAAACTCATCAACCATCTTAAACCCTAGCAACAACCTAAAACCCTAGACATGATGTCCTTATAAAGGAATCTGATTTCATGTTGGTCCAATAGAATTACAATACAATTTCCTAGGTTCAATGTATCTAGACACTTTTGGTAACATGACACAAATGCACCGCCAAATTGTCGGCACCGCTAAACAATCGGTGGATGGTAACTCATCACAGAGTATTATCGGTTCATACAAAATAACGGTTTAAGCAAAATACTGGTTGCTGGTTTGACAAAATGAAGACTGGGAAATATGAGTTGTGCCACTTCGTTCCTTCATACCGCTTGAGATCCTCTAACCGCTTGGGGTCTTCATACCGCTTGAGACCGGTAAACACTTTTTGCAAAATACCGATAGTCTAAAGACTATAATACATCATACCGATTGGAACAAATACCAGTTGAGATTTAACTCATACATACAAAAAGTGATCTCAAATCAAGTGTGTGTCCATCAATGACAATCACAGCATCAATCATCAAAAATGCCAACAGAGTTCACTCCATTCTTAGAAGAGTTTAAACCATTCAAATTAACACACTATGTAACCAAGATTTATGAATGGAGGCACGGAAAACTTCTCCATCAATTCTTGAAACTTTGATCTTATTTTGCCCATGTGTGTGCATATGAGTTTATTTCTACCCTTATAACCATTACAGACCCTTGGGATCCTATGTGACTAGCTACTTGAGGTATTCTGACTTCAAAAGAAACCTGGATAGAGCCTCACTTCCAGCAAGCTTTAAGGGCTTCGAGAAGGTTATACACTGTAATCTCTCAATTATTGCTCCATTGCCAGCAAGAGATCATAGCCTTGATGGAGGTATTCACATATTCCCATAGTCAAGCTTTATGTCACACTTATATGCATGATATTTTAGTAATATATCATTGCTCATTTTGCCTTGAGGTGGATATTGGCATTTTTATTTTTTCATTTTTCTTGTCTTGACTTGTGAGTAATAAAAATTGCCTAGGTATGACAATTACAACAGCACTGAAGTAGAATTTTGGATTTTTCACTAGCCACATGACCAACTAGGTATTTGTAATGACATAGAGCATGTGATTAATGTGTAAGATATATAGCAATTGATAGACTTTGGGTAACAAGACTTAATAGTGAAACCTCTACACAACCATGGATAAAGCTTAATCACAACATGACTTCGAAGATAAATGACTAAAAGACCTCCTAAGGACTTGATCATGAACAAGTAGCTAGGAAATGAGACCACCTTCTCTCCTTTTAGGACAAACAGGTGAATGACTTAGATAATCACTTCATTTTATTAATTCAACTATATGCGCAAGCAGATATTATATACTATGAAGATTGTGAATGTGATGCATTTAGGAAAGAAATTATATGAGATGTAGTGTGTTAAGGAAAATGATATGCAAATGCAGAAAGTAAATGCTAAATTAACCCCATCCCTTAGATGTAATATCTTTTTAGGTGCATTATGTTCATTGGATTTGGGAGTGGATCTCCCTCCATTGTTGTTAAATGATAAGTGTCATTTCCAACCACTTTTGTTATGACAAAAGGACCTAACTAATTAGGTTCAAACTTTCCTAATTTTTCGTGTTCTATGAGGTTCCTTTATTGTCCTTAAGGATAATATCCCCTACTTCAAAGCAACATGGATTTACTCTTTTGTTATAGCTTCATCTTGTTTGGTTTTGATAATGTTGTAAATGTTTCAGAGTGCTTTGTTGTTTCTCGTCCAATAATTCAAGTTGTTGCAAACAAGATACTCTATAGTCTTCCTCTAATATGATGTGTTTCAGAGAGACTCTTAGTGATGGCAATTCTACCTCGATAGGCAAAATGGCTTCTGAAACATATACTAAAGAGTAAGGTGTAGCACCAGTAGCTGTGTGGATACCAGTTCGATAGGCCCAGAGAGATAGATTCAATTGAAGATGTCAGTCAGTCCTCTAGCATTGTTGACAACTTTCTTTAAAATTTTCAACATGGTTTTATTTGTTGCCTCAGCTTGACTGTTACTTTGGGGATAATAAGGAGTTGCAAAATGTTGTTGAATGTGGAATTGATCACAAATTTCACTCACTTATTGATTTTAAAAGGGTCACCCATTGTCAGTAACAATGCATATGGGGACTCCATATCTGCAAATGATAATTCAAGATGAACTTAGCTATATATTTGCATGTTGTGTAGGTCATAGCCCAATTGCCTCAACCCATTTGGTAAAGTACTCAGTAGCTGTGAGTATGAACTTGTGTTCATTGGAGGAAGTAGGATTTATCTTCCCAACAAGATCCAGTCCCCATTGTTAGAACGGTCATGGCGATGTAATTGGTTGAAGATCTTAAGCAAGTGCATGGATCAGATCTCCATGTATTTGGCATTGCCTGCATCTTTGGACATACCTTTAGGCATCATTTTCCATTGTTGGCCAATAATACCTAGTTCTCAACAATATTTTTGCTAATGTCAGAATAGAAGAGTGTGCTCTGCATATCCAATCATGAACTTCTTTTAGGGTGATTTGTGTCTCCTCGGCATTGAGGCATCAAAGTAAAGTACCGTCTAGGCCTTTTCTATACAAAGTATCAGCAATAATTGAGTGTCTTGTCGCTTGATAGATAAGTGTCTTTCTTTGATTGCATGAGAGATCAGGAGATATATATTGATCATGAAGGTATGTATATATATATATATATATATTTGTACCAAGGAGATTCAGGTTTAACTATCATGCAAAAATATTAAGTAGATGGTATTTCATATGCTAGTACCATGAGTTGCTCGACTATGAACTAAACATGGGTTCCATTGTTAGGCATATCCAAGAGAGAACATTTGTTGTCATAGCATCAGCTGCCTTGTTTTGTGCTCTTGGGATTTGCTCAAATGTTATATTGGTTAACTAATGCTTGTATTCTTCCACCAACTATTTGTAAGGTGTCATCTTGTCATCTTTTGTATTGTAATTATCATTGACTTGATTGATGATAAGATACGAGTCTCCATAGACTTGTAACTCCATGATTTTCTATTGTATGGAAGTACGAAGTTCTATTACTAGGGCTTCATATTCAGCTATGTTATTGGTACAAGAGAAGTTGATTCTGAATGATTTAGAAATGTAATCTCCCTGAGGAGTTATGAAGATAATTCCTGCTCTTGCTCCATGATTTGTATTGGATCTTTCAAAATATAATTTCCAGTTTGTTGGTGCTAAAAGTGTGAACACTGATTCATCTGGAAAATCAACCACGATTGGATGATTATCTTGTAGGGGTTCCTCTTCTAGTTGGTATGTTATGATCTACCCCTTTATGGCCTTTTTTTCAATAGACTCTATGTTGAATTCACTTAGTATCGTGACCCATTTGGAAAGTCTTCTGGTTAATGTTGCTCTATTCAACAAGTACTTGAGTGGGTCAAAATGTGCAATTAGGTGGACTTTATGACTCAACATATAGTGTCTTAGCTTCTGAGATGCAAAGATCACTGCGAGACATGCTTGTTCTACTGGTGTGTAGTTGAGTTCATATCATGTGAACGTTACACTAGTGTAGTAGATATCTCTCTCTTTTCCCTTCTTATCATGATATGCTAGGAGAGCACCTAAAGAGGAACTTGTTGCAGATATGTACAAGAGTAATGGTTTCCCGTGCGTTGTTGGAACCAAGATTGGTGTGGACAAAAGATATTCTTTCAATGTTTGAAATTTCCTCGTGGCATTGGTCTGTCCATTTGAATGTGGCACCTTTCTTCAAAATATGTTGAAATGGTTGGCACTTGTTTGCCAATTGTGCAATGAAGCATCTTATGGATTGTAGTCTCCCTTACAGACTTTTTAACTGCTTGAGTTTTGTGGGTGGTGGCATGTCTAGTATAGCTTTTACCTTTTCTGGATCTATCTCTATGTCACAGTTTGATACAATGAATCCCAAGAGTTTACCAGACGTTACTCCAAATACACACTTTTTGGGATTGAAATGAACATTGTATTGTTTGTATGTCAAATATTTTAGCTAAGACATCCAGATGATCATCTCTTGTTGTGGATTTAGCCAGTAATTCATCTACATAGTCTTCCAGGATTTTGTGTATCATATCGTGAAACAAGGTGGTCATTGCCCTATCATAAGTAGCACCAGCATTTTTGATGCCAAATAACATCACATTCCAGCAATATGTTCCCTATAGACAAGTGAAAGCTATTTTATGTTGGTCTTCTAATCTAATCTTGATTTGATTATAACCAGAAAAATTGTCCATGAGTGATAGCATTTCATTTCCACCTATTAAATCCACTATCATGTCTATGTTAGGGAGTGGAAAATCATCCTTTGGGAAGGCCTTGTTGAGATCCCAGAAGTCGGTATAGATTCTGATACTTCCAGTATGCTTGGTTCCTGCGACTAGATTAGATATCCATTCTGCATAGTCTATGGGTCTGATGAAACCTATATCTAATAATTTTTGTAATTCAATTTTGACCAATAGAGCTATATGAGGATGCATCTTCCTGAGCTTCTACCTGTATGGTTTCACTCTTGGAAGTAATGGAAGATGATGCAAGACTAACTCGGGATCTAACCCTGGCATATTAGAATAATACCATGCAAAGTTGATTGGTCTTTGTGCAAAAAATTGAATGAAATTTTCTTTTTTCATAGGATCTAGAGATTTCGCCAGGTGTATCTTATGCATTGTCTCAGCATCTCCGATGTTGATCTCTTCAGTTTCTTCAACTAGTAATGTTGACTGTTCTTTGTCTATGGGAAGGTTATCTAATGTGTTGTGAACCATAAGTTCTGCTTCATTTTCATCATCTGGATTAGAAGAGGAGCTTGCTTCTCCAAAGTATGCAGTTCTATCTAGATCTATGGCAAAGCCAGCTTTATGATCATCATAAGAAAGTCCATCCCTTGCACCCAAGAATTCAGCGATAGCTTCATCATTTTGAAACCAATCTAATTGTGGTTTCTCTTCTTACCCCCAATCTATTAGGTGAGGATACATGAGACAAAGATATCTTTCTTCGGTGGGAGGAGATGTTGATGAAATCATGCAGATCCTATTGTTAAAAACATACTTGATTGATGGTGGGTAGATTGGTATGTCTTTATATTCAATTTCATTATCCTCAATTGGTTGGTTGTCATAATCTCTAAATGTTTAAAATGTGTTACAACTGTGTATAGATAGAAACTCATAATCGTGTGAATCAGTTATACTCTCTATATGTGTTTCTCTATCTGATTCATATTCATCAATTTCTTCAATTGGAGAAAGAAGATTTTCAATTTTATTGATGATGAATGGGAGAGTATCCTTACTGGTAGGATCTTCTTCTGTGATAGAAGCTTCATTGAGTGCTTGAATAAGATATAGGGATAATATTGAATTACCATCTCTTGTTGGTGCTATCCTTGTTTTTGTTGATGTACTAGTTGGTGATGATGGTGTGGATGTATCTGATGATGGTGCAATTCTTGTTTCCATCACTTTATTGACATGGGATGTTGGTTGAAAGACCGTTTGTAATGTGTCATTTGGTCTTGGTGATTCAAGGTCACAATCTTTACTTGTTATTGTTGGGGTATCCGGTCTACTTGTTCTTCTTTTTCTTACCAAGCTAGTGTAACCTAATCCCCAATTTTTTGGATTCTCTGAAGGTAGTATGGGTTCTACGATGCCTTGTGCATGTGCCCTTAAGCTTGTGGTTCCATCATAACCATTTCATTATAACATCTTGAAACCATTACCATATTGTTCTAAAGGGATTTTGATGTTTGGAGTGTCGTTTTCTTCTTTATACATCCATACATTGACATCTTCAACTAGAGATTATTCATTAAGCTCTCCCCACCTGATAAAAGAATAAGAATCAAAAAAATGGACAACTTCCTTCCCTTTATCTTTGTTTGTTAGACGTGGTAATGTTCTCCCAAAAGCCCTGGGAGATAGTTGTCCTATTGGCAATGTTTTGGAACATGAATACTTGCCACACCCTTCATCTTTGTTTTGAAGAGGAGGTGTTGTAGGTGTGCAAGATGATGATGTTGGTGTTTCTACAATCTTTAGAGATTCCATTTGTATGTGAAGCGGAGCTGCCTGATTGATGGGTACTTGATTATTTGTGCTTGCTCTTAGGTAATTGTGGTGCTAAAGGTGGTTTGGAACACCATGTATAATAATCTCAATACCATTGTAAGGGAACTTAACACATTGGTAAAAAGTTGATAGCACTGCCTACATGACATGTATCCGTGGGCATCCTAATAGCATGTTGTACCCCAATTCTCTATCTAAGACTTGGAAAGTGATATTTGTGATAATTGGTCCTACTTGCACTGGTAAGGTTACTATACCCTTGGAAGGGTGTTCTTCATCATCATAAGTTTTGATATTGATTCTCTTGGTAGGATCAAAATGATGTTCAGAGTAACCTAGAGCTCTTTTTTTATAATCCTTGGGGTATCCTCATGTCCCAATCCAGCACTCAAACCTGGAACCTTGCCTTGGCCATGAACAACCAAGTTGGGGCTCAGGAGAGAGGTGAGATGAGGCGATACTACTCATTGGGGTCACGCGGTGATCAACACTCACCCTCGAGTGTGCGCAGAAGAATAATTCACAGGTTATGGAATCGAACCCAAGACATTGGGGAGAAAACCTGAGACTAAGTGTGTTAGACAGTTCAGATAATCGGAAGACAACTGAGAGGGGGTGAATCAGTTGTCACATATTACCAAAAGCATTAGCAATTTAAAACAATATACCGAAACCCAAAATACTAATACTAGAATAGCAGTTAATCCAATTAAGCATAAACAATAATCACATAATAAAAGCCATCCACACAACACCAAGATTTGTACGTGGAAAACCCAGTAAAGGGAAAAACCATGGTGGGAAGCCTACCCATAGTAAGATAATACTTCTGCAATAAGTATGTGAATTTACAATGAAGGTTCCTGCACATGCAGGAAGGCCAACAGCCTAGAGCACACTACTCAACACAAAAGGAGTCTCACTGACTACATACAAATCTACACTACAATCCAGAGAAGTGTTGAACTACAAAAGATAGCATCTCCTATGCCTGAGTATAGTTTCAATTAAGCTCAATACCAGAGGAATAAATCCTCTTCTATAAACCCAATTCAATCTTCAATGATCGATCAACTCCTCTCCTCGAATGATATTACATTATTCGCACATTGCATTACTTGACCATGACCTCTTACAATAACCATGATGATCTATAATGAGTTCTTACATCTTATTTATACAAACCCTCAAACATAAACAATCAGGTTGGCCACCAGACAATAAACCAATTACATAATTATAGACCATATCGGCCTTAGATGAAAACAAATAATATCTAACATATAAGACATCTTGGAAATACAACAACATGCCCTATCCACATGTTACATTAACGTCGGTCCATAACCTAGATCAACCGGGACCAAGTATAGGTCCACATGCTTCAGCAATGATCTCCAAATTCCAAGTCTCGAACATGATCACTAACAACATCTTGAAACTCCATCAGAAGTTGCACCAACACCAATTATGCAATGCATCAAAGATCTTCACCAAAAGATTTGTCGCTGAAACCCTCGCTAGAACTAGAAACCAATCTTCATAGCAAGCAGGATAGCATCTAATCACCAAACCAAAACCAACTGACCAAATATGAGTATAAGCATTATAAACAAGTCAATTTCATCACTAGATTATACCGGAGTCAACTGGATCATGTCAGATCCAAGTTAACCAGAAACTACTCAACCTACCAAGACCAGAAGGGTGTTGGTAAAGAATCCAAACAGCTAGTGTTGACATCAATGACAAAACATCAATGCAACACATAATCAATTCCACCAAATGGCCAACAATCTCCCCCTTTGGCATTGATGGAAACACTATATGTGAAAAACATCTAAGTACCAAAAAATTCAAACAAGTCTCCCCCTGTGGAAGACATCCAATAATCTCCTGCATATAGCTCTAAATATCAATGTCTCTCTCTCTTTGAATAATATCTCTGTAAAGTTATGAATTTATTTTTCGCATCACTATCTCTCCCTCTTTGACATCAATGCTAGAAATTTGATAAAAATATCAAAGCAAAAACATAAGCCTCTGAATCTCAAAGCTGACTACTTCCCCCTAAGCAGTAGCATCCCACATCAGTGTCGGAATGAACAATATCTTTGATAATGCATACCAGACTGATGCCAAACCGCATCAATCAAGTCTCTGTCGGAGGGGCAGAAACCCCCAATCTATCTCTCAGGTACTCAAATGATTCCTTGGATACAGGTTTAGTGAAAATATCCGCAATATGTTCTTTAGGGTTCACATAAACCAGTTTAACTTCATTTGCTTTCACCTTCTCCTTCAAAAAGTTATACTTGATAGATATGTGCTTTGTCCTAGAATAAAATACTGGATTCTTTGATATATCAATAGCAGCAGAGTTATCACAATGAATAACTACCGGTGCATCATAATCCACCTTTATATCCTTCAACTCATCCATAAAACTTGTGCATAATTAGTAGTAGCAGCAACATACTTAGCTTCAGCAATAGATAAATAAGTACATGACTGTTTCTTGCTGATCCATGAAACCAACTTCTTTCCGAGAAAGAAAGCTCCACCGAAAGTAATTTTCTGGTCATCAACATCTTCAGCCCAATCAGCATCTGTATATGCACATAAAGTAAAGATATCATCCTTATGATAGCTTAAACCATATTATGATGTACCTTGCAGGTATCTAAAAATCCTTTTCACCGCCATCTCATGATTTTCTCTAGGATCACTCTGAAATCTTGAAACAATACAAATAGCATTCATAATGTCAAGCCTAGTCTGAGTCAAATAAAGTAGACCTCCAATCATAGATTTGTATCTTGTAGGATTTATCAGTGCAGAAACATCTTTTCTTGTCAATTTCTCACTTGTAACCATAGGTGTACTTATCGATTTAGAGTCTCCCATACCAAATTTCTTCAACAATTCCTTAGCATATTTAGTTTGATAGATAAAAATATCTTTGTCAGTCTGAGTTATCTACAAACCTAAGAAAAATTTCATCTCACCAATCATAGACATCTCAAATTATTTCTCCATGTTCTTAGAAAATTCTATGCATAATTTATCTTAACCTCCAAAAATAATGTCATCAACAAATACTTCAACAATCAATATATCATCATCAATGATTTTATAATATAAATTATTGTCAGCACTGCCCTTAGTAAAACCAAGCTTCAAAAGATATTCATCCAACCTTGCATACCAAGCTCTAGGTGCTTGTTTCAATCCATATAAAGCTAGCCTTAACCTGCAAACCATATCAGTATCATCTGATAGTGAAAAACCATCAAGTTGCTCAATATAAACTTCCTCATCAAGATCCCCATTCAAGAATGCACATTTAACATCCATCTGATAAACCTTGTAGTTTTTATAAGCAGCATAGGCAAGAAATAATCTTACAGCTTCAATCCTAGCTACTAGTGCAAAAGTTTCTCCATAATCAATTCCTTCCTTCTGAGAATATCCTTTGCAAACCAATCTAGCCTTATTCCTTATAACTTGACCATCCTCATTCAATTTATTACTAAAAACCCATTTATTTCCGATAAGATTTTTATTTTTAGGTCGGGGAACCAAAGTCCATGTGTTATTTTTCTCAATCTGATCTAATTCTTCTTCCATAGCTTATAACCAAAATTCATCTTTACATGCCTCAATTACTGATACTGGTTCAACTTGTGAAATTAAACATACCTCATTAGTTGTCAGTCTTCTAATGAATACTAAGAGGGGGGGTGAATTAGTATGCCGAAAAACACTGTACTCAAACACTTAAACAGTCTAGTGATAAACCGATAAAACAGTTTAACAGACAAACCGGTTAACACACATGCAAACCAAAGTGCAATTAAGACATTCACCCACAAAAGCAATATCACCATACCACAAGATATTTGACGTGGAAACCCAAATGGGAAAAACCACGGTGAGATGGAACTCACAAGTAACTATCTGCAGAATAGGAACCAGACCAGTTAAGGTCAAACCGGTTAAGGTCTTACAATGTTCTTTACCAGAACAAATCCTGTTAGGAATCTCAATCTCTGTTAGGAGATAAGTCCGATTAAAGACTACCTCTCTAGAGGATTTTAGATCCACAAATGTGAACCACCTTGTTAGAGGATTTACAAAAGGCTTTTGGGCCTATCTGGTTAAGGGCTACAGACTTGTCGAAGATGTGAGTAATCAACAAGTGAGTGATCTAGCAAATAGCACAGATTGCTTGGTTAGATCCTTGATAGCTTGTTCCTAATGCATTCCAGCATTACTTCAGTCTTCTATACATTCATACTCTCTCTGACTCCTCAACCACCTTAAACCCTAGCAACAACATCAACAACACCAACAGCAACAACAACAACCTAAAACCCTAGACATGATGTCATTATAAAGGAATCTGATTTCATGTCGGTCCAATAGGATTACAATACAATTTCCTAGGTTCAATGCATCTAGACATATCTAGTAACATGACACAAAAAGCACCGTTAAAGTGTTGGCACCGTCAAACAATCGGTGGATGGTAACTCATCACAAAATGTCGGTTGGTAACACAGAGTATTACCAATTCATACAAAATACCGGCTCAAGCAAAATGCCGGTTGCCAGTTTGACAAAATGAAGACTAGGAAATATGTGTTCTGTCACTTTGATCCTGCGTACCGCTTGAGATCCTCAAACCGCTTGGGGTTAACATACCACTTCAGATCGGTAATCACTTTCTGCAAAACACCAATAGTCTAAGGACTGTAATGCATCATACCAATTGGAACATGTACCGGTTGAGCTTTAACTAATACATACAAAAATTATCTCAATGCAAGTGTGTGTCCATCAATGACAATCACAACATAATCATCAAAAATGCGAACAATCTCCCCCTTTGGCATTGATGGCAACACTTAGGAAATTTTGACATCTAAGTTTTTACAACAAAAATATGCCAGAATCAAAATTACTCCCCCTAAACATATACACTATCCCTTTTGCAGAAAATACAATGTATACTACTTTTGAACAGAAATAACATGAAAGTATACATCAAAACATTCAAAATTTATACTTCTCCCCCTTTGCCAACAATGACAACAAAATATTACAGATGAACACCTGTGTCATTAGGATTAAAAGAATAAGAGTTTATGACAATAAGGAATAAAACTTGTCAAAAACAGATTTGAAGTCCTACAAGATTTGTTTCATGGATAAAGACCAGGACTCAAGTAGGGAGGTTGCCACTTATTTCTCTGTCTGCATCTGGGAGACCTGTTCTTCCATGGCGTCTAATGTGCTTATCTCCCGTGTCACCGTTAAGGCATCCAGATTAAGATAGCACTTCTGAAGTATTTGCAGATGTGGGAGTAGAACTAGTTGTAGCTCCTGCAAATCTCGAGTCCGGTTGCTTATTTCCAACTCAAATTTGGTAGACTGGATGTGAAACCGGTGAACGGTTTGTCCATAAGTTGTAAAGGAGTCGTATGGCAGCTTGAAGGTACTCATATACAACTACAAATCAAATTGAAGCTTTTCCTTATGTGCAAGCACATCATCATAGAACAAATGGGGTTGGCAAATCCTTCTGAGTAGAAGATTCCCCTCATCTAGAGCATTCCTTATATCCTTCTGTGCTTTTTGCACCTCATACCAGAGCTCATTAAGCTTCTTCACCAGGGCAATGTTGAGAGCCTTTTGATGCTCTTTCTTAGCATTTGCCTCTGCTAACTCCTCTAAGCTCTGCACTTGATCATCTACTACTGTGCATAGGAGCTTCAGTTGTGCCAATGATGAGTCGGTACTAGGGAGGTTTGTACTGGGTAACAAACCAGTAAGAGTGTCCACCGCCACTTGGATCTTATCTTGCTCCTTTTTCCTCCTTAATACCTCAAGGCGTTCTTAAGCAACCTTGATGCTCTGCAGTAGCTCCATATCACTTGCGGACTAGAGGTCAATGGGACTGGTGAGGTCAGCCAGTTTGGCTTGACTACCGATTGCCTTAGGTGTCTCCATCTGTGTGCTCTTTGTCGCTTCAGCTTCCTTGCTCTCCTCTGCCTTCTTCTTCTCTGCTTCTTTTCTCTTTTCCTCTTCCTTATCCTCCTCTGCCTTCTTCTTTTATGCTTCCTTCCTCTTCTCCTCTACCTTATCTTCCTCTTCCTTCTTCTTTTCTACTTCCTTTCGCTTCTTCTCTTCCTTTCTCTTCTTCTCATCCTCTTCCTCTTTCTTCTTCCTTGCATCTTCTTGTTTCTTTTTCTCTTCTTCCTCTTCTTTTCTTTTCTTCTCTTCTTCTTTTCTCTTTTCTTCCTGTTTTCATTTCTCCTCATCTTGTTCTTTCTTCTTCTTGTCTTCTTCATCCTTCTTCTTCTTCTCCTCTTCATCCTTCTTCTTCTTGTCCTCTTCATCCTTCTTCTTCTTTTTGTCCTCTCCATCCTTCTTCTTCTTCTCCTCTTCATTCTTCTTCTTATTCTTTTCATTCTTCTTTTCCTCTGCTTGCTTCTTTGCTTCCTCCTTTTTATCCTCAGTTTTCTTTTGCTTTATTTCCTATTATGCTTGCTTCTCCTATCCTATAGCTTCCAATGGTGTACCCTGATCAATATCTTCTCCATCCATAACATCGACATCAATAGTGTCGATAGGTTCAACAACCGGATTTCCTTCATCATCAAACACTTCATCTGGTTTAGTTATTGCCAGTTCTTGTTTAGCCTTCTTGTTGGCTTCAGCCACTCTATGCATCTTCAGGGCTTCTAGAGAAAGGGTGTGTGTCTTCTTGAGCACTTCTTTACCCTTCCCTTCTAGTAACAGGAGTCTTCTTCTTCTCATGAAGAAGAGGCCTTTGTATTTATTCATTATTTCAAACAGTTTTGAATTTGATACATCAAGAAAGTCTTCAGAAAAAACTTTTTCTCTCATTTCTTGTTCCTGCTCTATGGCAATGCGCCATTTATTGTCTAAGGACTTATACAAAGAATCCGGTGTCTCAGATCTAATTTCTAAAGGCGACCAGTCATTAACACATAAATACTGAATTATTTCTTTTTCAACTGCTTCCTTTTCATCATCATTAAAGTCATTAAAACAATCAATCAAATCATTCAGCACTTTTATCCTAATGTTTTTGATAGTTCTTTGACAATGTGTCAAAGTTTTGTAGGAGGAGATGTCAATATTTACCAGTGTCGATGATGCCAGTTCATTCTCTATCTTTTTCTTTGTTTGACGTGTCTTCTTAGGTTTTTCCTCGGACACAGTTTCTTCTGAGTCTGGTGAGGCATTCCTTGTCTTTCTCTTTCTCTCGAACACTTTAGCAAGTGTCGCTTCAGGTTTCTTATTAGCTAGTGATCGCTTGGTCACGGTAGGACTGGCTATAGTAGCCGGTGTCAATGTTGATGGCACTAATTTTGCCTTCTTCACTGAAGGTTCTTTTCCTTTCTTTGCTAAGGGTTCCTCAACCGGTGTTATCCTTTCTAGGTAAGTGTCGGTTCTCCTTGCCTTTGGATCAAGCGGTGAGGCAATAAGGGTAGAGGCATATCCTTCCAGCATATCATTCATTACCTCATAGCCCATAGGCTCCACTTCCTCCTGTCTGGGCTCAATAGCCTCCATTATGCATTGATCCACTTTAATGGTGAAACAGATATCATCTTCATATTTCTTGACAATATCACTTGATATTCTCATCCTCTGACTCATTTTGCATCTGAACTCATCAAAGTACTTGTTCAAACCTTCAGGGTAGCCGGTTCTAACTGCTTGAAGGCTTTCCTTGACTTGCTTGGTTACCGGTTGGTCAGTAGACCACTGGACATCACCTACTCCTGGAAAGTAGCCTTGGAAGTAAAAGAACAACCCAACCAGTAGTTGTCCAAACTTGAACCTCAATGCATTATCCTATTTGATCGATTTAAGATTCAACAGGAGTTGCCTTTGCATAACGGTGCATAGGTCAAATGATGCATCCTCCTTGATCATCCGGTAAGCGGCATTTACCACTGCAGTAGATACAGAGTTAATTCTGCTGGCTGAGAACGTCCAGTATCCAATCACCATACATGCATATTTCATGAGATCATCCTTGATGGAATTAACAGTCATTCCTCATGAGTCGCTCACTGAACCGGTGAGCTTGGATATTTCTGTCTTGCTTATCGTCCTTAGCGCTGGCACTTCTCCTGTATTGTAGAAACCGGTGACGGCGTGAATTGCTTGTGGTGTAATATCATGTGTTCTTTCCAGGTACATCTTGTCACCATGAACTCTACTTAGGATGATCCTAATATTATCATCTGTGAAATCCTCCAGGAAATAAACAGCATTGTGGAGCTTCTTCTTCTCCAAAATATTATACTTCGGTTTGATCTTTTTATCTTGTCCCTAAAATAAACCTAGTTGCAAGTGAATTGCTACAGACCCTAGGTCTTCGATTTTACAATCTATGTAATCTGAGATTCCCTCTTCTACTATCACACCAGCTGGAACTTGTGATAGGGCATTATATCTAGACTTGCGTTGAATAAAGCTTGTTGAATCTACAGATGTACTAGAGTTAGTATGGGATGCAAAAGCCATGATAGAAACTAAAAAATCAAAAAATACCTTTCAAAAATCATGAATTTAGGGCTTTCAGATTCTTCTCCACCTCACACTCTGTCAGTTGCAGGATCATCGCTTTGCGTTATTCACTTGACCGTTTGCAATTTGAATTTGAATCTCCTTCAAGGTTCCTTAAATTTCTCAGAATTGCAGCACAAATCACTTTTCTTCGCTCTACACTTGAAAACCTTCTTCACTTCGAAAACTGATAGTGAGAAATGATTTGAAAAATTCCTTTTAAACATATTCCTCACCTACCACAATTAATGCTCCACCATTAGGGCGTAAACCCTAATTTGCCTTTTACCATTTTTGGTCTTCCGCCAAATGATAGGTATCGCATACCGGTTAAGGTCTTTTACCAGTGTAAATCGGGGGTTCGAAACATTTCGCCGTTTGCTCCCCCTAAGCTTTTCTGAAGCTTAGTTTGTCAGTTCCGTGATTTCCACACTAGGTGCAGAACCGATTCCTCTTGCAACATTGCTAGTTTCTTCTTCCAGGTCTTGTTCATATCCGCTCGAACAGTGTCAACATCAATCTTTCCTTCTGAAGTGACCGGTATATCATTAGATATGTTCTTTCTTGACCTACAGAATCTGGCAATGTGACCCAGTTTGTTGCAGTGATAGCAGACCAATCTAGGTGCTCTCCAAGGTCCATTGTTCATGTTTCCATTCTTCCTTCTGCATGTTGCAGTAGTGTGACCATGACCATGACAAATCCAACAGTTTTCTCTCCATCCGATTGCCACTTGATAGCCACTGTTTCTTGACTGATGATTGAAGGCATTAAACCGGTTGTGATTCCGGTTCACAAAAGGTTCAGGACCAACTCCTTGAGTCCTCTGAGGATATCTTCCAGTGTTGTTCATAGCAGACCTGCATTCACATGCTCTATGCCCAAACTTGTTGCATGCATAATAGTTACCGTTGAATCTATAGGATCTAGGCTTATCATTTAGGAAATAAGGAAAATTATTGTAAGCCTTACTCCTACACACATTGGCAGTATGTCCTTCTTTAAGATAGTTAAAGCAAACAGGTTTAAAATTTTTCTTACCTTTATCCTTTGATGTCAGTTGATTCTTTGATATTCCAGCATTTGTACCAGAGGTCTCACCTTCCTCATGACCGGAATAACGAAGTCCATTGGTATTCTTTGTCGGTTTGGCAGATTCAAGCTTTTGCTCTAGCTTGACAGTACTCTTGTTGAACTTAGCAAGTATTTCCTTTGACTCAGAGAGTTCTTTGGAAATAGTAGCATTTGTTTTCATTGGGTTTTCATTCTCAGAGATGGCAATGTTTAGTTCTCCTTGCATGTCTTCCTTTTCCACTTTGCTCACATGGAGTTGAGCAATTAGGGCACTAATCTCTTGCTTCAGCTTGGAGTTTTCATGGTCTTTATCTTTGACCAAATCTTCAGCTCTCCTCCGGTTCTCAATCTCTTGGCACATTCGGATAGTCAGTCCTTCCAATTCTTTTCTCAGGTTGGAATTGGAATCATTCATCTTTTCTACTTCTTGAATCAGGGCTTCCATGTTCGCTTCATCAGAGGAACTATTTTCATATAGCTCCATCAACTTTTCAGCATGTTCTCTCCTCTTTGCTTGAGATGCCTTGTATTTGACCATAAGATCATCATAGGCTTGCTCAGACTGAGTGAGCCATGAGTAAGTTCCCTCAATGTGTATTCCCCCATATCTCTTTCCAAGTGGTTAAACTTATAGAAAGGTAGGCTCTGATACCAATTGATGAATACTAAGAGGGGTGAATTAGTATGTTGAAAAACACTGTACTCAAACACTTAAACAGTCTAGGGATAAACCGGTAAAACATTTTAACAGACAAACTGGTTAACACACATGCAAACCAAAATACAATTAAGACATTCACCCACAGAAGCAATACCACCATAACACAAGATATTTGACATGGAAACCCAAATGGGAAAAACCATGGTGAGATGGAACTCACAAGTAACTATCTGCAGAATAGGAACCAGACCGGTTAAGGTCAGACCGATTAAGGTCTTACAATGTTCTTTACCAGAACAGGTCCTGTTAGGAATCTCAATCTCTGTTAGGAGATAAGTCTGATTAAAGACCACCTTGCTAGAGGATTTTAGATCCACAGATGTGAACCACCTTGTTAGAGGATTTACAAAAGGCTTTTGGGCCTACCCGGTTAAGGGCTATAGACTTGTTGAAAATGTGAGTAATCAACAAGTGAGTGATCTGGCAAATAGCACAGATTGCTTGGTTAGATCCTTGATAGCTCGTTCCTAATGCATTCCAGCATTACTTCAGTCTTCTATACATTCATACTCTCTCTGACTCCTCAACCACCTTAAACCCTAGCAACAACATCAACAACACCAACAGCAACAGCAACAACCTAAAACCCTAGACATGATGTCCTTATAAAGGAATCGGATTTCATGTCAGTCCAATAGGATTACAATACAATTTCCTAGGTTCAATGCATCTAGACATATCTGGTAACACGACACAAAAAGCACCATTAAAGTGTCAGCACCGTCAAACAATCGGTGGATGGTAACTCATCACAAAATGTTGGTTGGTAACTCATCACAGAGTATTACCGGTTCCTACAAAATACCAGTTCAAGCAAAATGCTGGTTGCCGGTTTGACAAAATGAAGACTGGGAAATATGTGTTCTGCCGCTTTGATCCTGTGTACTGCTTGACATCCTCGAACCGCTTGGGGTTAACATACCACTTCAGATCGGTAATCACTTTCTGCAAAACACCAATAGTCTAAGGACTATAATGCATCATACCAGTTGGACCATGTACCAGTTGAGCTTTAACTAATACATACAAAAAATATCTCAATGCAAGTGTGTGTCCTTCAATGACAATCACAACATAATCATCAAAAATACCAACATCTTCTTCTTGTCATCACTCCATTGTTTTTATCCCCAATGATTTGAACTTGAGAATGATTCAATCTCACATACCTAGGAGTCTTCTGACTCTTTGTTCCTCTTCCCTGTTCTTCAGTTACTATAGAATTCTCTGATGTTTCCAGAGTAAGTGGTTCAACTCTTTGTTCTGGTAAAGGTGCTACCGTCTCAAATATAATCATTTCCATTGTCAGTTCCTTTTCATAAATTCTTATTTGACTTTTGCTCAGCTCATCTACTTTGACATTAGCACTCTCCACTATTTTCTGCAATCTCTTGTTATAACATCTATATGATTTGCTTTCATTAGAATAACCAAGAAATATGCCTTCATCACTTCTAGGATCAAATTTCCCAATAGTATCATCTCTCATGATATAACATTTACTACCAAAAAATTTGAAATACTTAACTGTAGGTGTATTGCCAAACCATAATTCATAAGGTGTCTTATCGGTTTCTCCTTTGATATGTACTATGTTGAATGTGTAAACCGTTGTACTAATTGCTTCTCTCCAATAGATATGAGGTAGATTAGCTTTCATCATCATTGTTCTAGCAGCATCCAAAATAGTTATGTTTTTCCTTTCCACAACTCCATTCTGCTGAAGTGTCTGAGGAGCAGAAAATTGTCTTCTAATACCATGCTTGTCACAAAAGTTATTAAACTCACTGGATGTGAATTCTCCACCATGATCTGATCTCAAACATTTAATCTTCAATCTTGTCTCAGTTTCCACTTTAGCCTTAAATATTTTAAGCTTTTCAAATGCTTCATATTTTTCTCTCAAAAAAGTAACCCACATCATTCTAGAATAATCATCAATGATTAGCATGAAATATCTATCACCATGAAAACTTTTAACTCTAGCAGGGCCATACAAATCAGTATGACTAAGATCAAGAACATCATTTGATTTATCTTGTATACTCCTAAAGGAGGTTCTCACCTGTTTACCCATTTTACATTCTTTACATATCAGATTATAGGGCTTCATAATCTTAGGTATATCTCTAACATTTTTAGTTTAACTGATCTTCACAATGCAATCAAAATTCACATGAAACAGCCTTTTATGCCATAACCAACTCTCATCAATCTATGTAATCAAACATGTCTTCTCACTAGAGTTCAAATGTAATATGTTACCTTTTGTTTGTGTACCGGTTGCAATCTCCAAGCTAGATCTGTTAATGATTTTGCATTTTCCATCCTTGAACTGTAATTGAAATCCCATATCTACCAATTGTCTTAAACTCAAAAGATTATGCTTCGAACCTTCAACATAATAAACATTGTCAGTATTGTTCTTACCATCCAATGATATAGTTCCTTTTCCCTTGATCATACATGCCTTGTCATCTCCAAATATAACTATTCCACCATCAAATTCATGCGAAGACAGAAACTTCCCTTTATCTCTAGTCATATGATGTAAACAACCATTGTCAATTACCCATTCATCATTATCCTCAATTTTAGTAGCAAGTGCCTTCTCCTTAGGTACATTCTCTTCCAGTGTCAGATGATCTTCTTTGATAGCCAAGAATACATATTCTTTCCCATTGTCGGATCCACTAGCAGAGCCTTTAGTCGATTCATCATCTGAATCAGTAATGTCTTCCTCATCCACTATGTGGCATGATTTGTCTCTATTTTTCTTGAATCTATACTTGTTCTGATATCCAGGGTTAGGTTTAAATGATCTTTTAACTCTTTCTTCAAATCTTGAATTCCTTTCAGGACATCTAGATGCAAAATGACCAATCTTATTACATGCAAAACATTTAAAAGGTTCTTTTCCTTCATACTTACTTCCTTTCGGTACTCTTCTAGAAAATAATGCTTCAAGTTGCTCAAACTCATCATCTTCTCTCTTCATATCTTCTAATTATTTTGCATATAAATCTCTCTAGTCTTGCATACCAGTTGTAGATGTAGATGCATGAAAAGAAAATTCAGTCTTCATAGCTCTAGAAGATCCAAATTCCTCAAGCTCAAAAGTAGATAGTTTCCCAACCAAAGTATCTCTATTGACAGATGTATTAGCCATAGTTCTCAACTCATTAATAGCAGTAGCCTTCATTTTGTAAGCCGGTGGTAGGGCTCTCAGGACTTTAGAAACAATTTCATCTTAGCTCAAAGTTCCACCACAACATTGAATTCTCATAATAATATCATTTACCCTTTCCATGAATGCAGTAATCCTTTCATCTTCTTCCATCTTCAGGTTTTCATATCTCACCCGGTAACCATCAATTTTAGCAATCTTTACTATAGGGTCACCTTCATTAAGAGTCTACAACTTATCCCATATAGCCTTTCCAGATGATTTGTCGGTTAATCCCATAATTTTTTGGTCTTCTCTTGCTCTACAATCATTCTCAAGCTCCTTGTCCAAGTTTGCCAGATCCTGGATTAAAGGGTGTGACACCATTCTGTGTGATCTCTTAAATCTCCTTGCCAAGACATCTTAGATGAGTCTCCATCTAAATCTTCCATATTGTATAGTTTGTTCCTTTGAGCCTCGGTATATCCCTTTGAAAGATAGCTCCAAAAGAACTGGATGAACTTGAACTGTTAGTCGCCATAGGATCTTCCTCAAGCAGTTAAGCTTTCTGCAGAGAGGACCAAAGCTCTGATACCAATTGTTTGACAATTCAGATAACCGGAAGACAACTGAGAGGGGGGGTGAATCAGTTGTCACATATTACCGAAAGTATTAGCAATTTAAAACAACAATACCAGAACCCCAAAATAATAATACTGGAATAGCAATTAATCCAATTAAGCATAAACAATAATCATGGAATAAAAGACATCCACACAACACCAAGATTTGTACGTGGAAAACCCAGTAAAGGGAAAAACCACAATGGGAAGCCTACCCACAGTCAGATAATACTTCTATAGTAAGTATGTGAATTTACAATGAAGGGGCCTATACATGTAGGAAGGCCAATAGCCTAAAGCACACTACTCATCACAAAAGGAGTCTCACTGACTACATACAAATCCAAACTACAATCTGGAGAAGTGTTGAACTGCAAAAGATAGAACCTCCTATGCCTGAGTAAAATTTTGGTTAAGCTCAATACCGTAGGACTAAATCCTCTTCTATAAACCCAATTCGATCTCCAATGATCGACCAACTCCTATGCTTGAATGATATTACATTATTCACACATTACATTCCTTGACCATCACCTCTTACAATAACCATGATGATCTACAATGAGATCTTACATCTTATTTATACAAACCCTCGACCATAAACAATGAGGTCAGCCACCAGATAATAAACCAATTACATAATTACAAACCATGTCGGCTTTAGACCAAAATAAATAATATCCAACAAATAAGACATCCCGGAAATACAATAATAGGTCCTATCTACATGTTACATCAATGTCAGCCCACAACCTAGATCAACCGGGACCAAGTATAGGTCCACGCACTTCAGCACTGATCTCCAAATACCAAGTCTTGAACATGATCACCAATAGCATCCTGAAACTCCATCAAAAGCTGCACCAACACCAATTATACAATGCATCAAAGATCTTCACCAAAATCTCTACCGGTGAAACTCTCATCAGAACCAGAAACCAATCTTCATAGCAAGCAGGATAGCATCTAATCACCAAACCAAAACCAACTGACCAAATATGAGTATAAGCATTATGAATAAGTCAATTCCATCACCAAATTATACCAAAGTCAACCGGATCATGCCGGATCCAAGTTAACCAAAAACTAAACAACCGACTAGGACCAGAAGGGTGTTGATAAAGCATCCAAACAGCTAGTGTTGACATCAATGACAAAACATCAATGCAACACATAATCAATTCCACCTAACGGCCAAAAAAGCCAACTCTGCTAGCCCAAGAGGGGAAGAGAAACCTAGAGCTTTGATTATATGTAAAGTGCATATATTGAGCCTAGCTCTGCCATCTATGAGTACTCTTTGAACCTTCTTTATGTGAATAAGAGCTTCTAAGTGTAGGGGATCATTGTACATAGGCATGTCCGTAGGTACATCCTACACAGTGAATGCTACCTTGAAAGTTGCCAAGTTTACAACCATGGATTGAAATGTATTCTCATCTATATCTTTGGTAACAATAGTTTCTTATAATGCCTTGTCTAGGACTACCTTATGAGCCGGTGAGATGCGAAGCAACTCAAACAATGAAATTTGAGCTGGAGTCCTTTGCAGTTGGTCAACCACATTGTAATTGTTTGTTAGTGGCGAGGGGTTTGATGGTACCCCTTGTAATGTGACCTTGGATCTTTGAGTGATAACAACACAATCTTTGTTCCTAGGATTCATTGTAATTGTGGCCACTATGTCATCTCTTGTACTGATTGCATTGATTGCATAATCATATGCAACATTGGTATAATTTGCATTGTTATTTTGTGCATTTGAATGAGAAGCTTTCTCTTTATCATTCTTAACAAAAGGGTCTTTGAATATGGTGTGGTTTGTATTATTTGATCCTTTATTGGCATCCATAGTGATATCCCCCTAATCAATAAGGTATTGTATCAAGTTCTTGAGTTTGTAACATCTTACTGTTTTGTGGCCTTTTGAACAGTGGTATTCACAAAAATTATTGTCATTCCACCAAGTAGGCTTGAATGGACCAAGTTCATAAGGTCTATCTTGTAGAAAGTTTATGGCATTATTTTGTATCAAATTCTTGAGAGCTAACTCAATTAGTTCCCCCGAAGGTGTGAAATTTCTTTTTGGTGCATTGATCCTTACGGGTCTTGGATTGCTTCATTGAACTGCATTGGAATTTGCATTGTTGTTTTGAATTTTATTCCTATTGGAAGATTCAATTGGTCCTTGAAGAGACACCAATGGTTGAGCTCTATTAACAACACGGGCATCTGCAACCCCATCATTTGTAATATTCTTTTTTTTAGACCAAAACTTTGGCTTTTCATTGCTTATATTTATGGCTGGTCCATTATCCTTGTGATGTTTCAATATTACTTGTTCTAACAAGCCCTTCTCACACTTTATGCCCTTTTCTCTTATTTCTTTGAAAGTGCCTAAACATTGCATTTGTAATGGATATTTCACTTGAGGAACAAGGTTCTTGGTAAAAAATGTCTACTTGCTCAACTTCAAGAATGTGGCTGAGACATCTGCGGTATAGAGCTCTCCATCTTTGCAAGAATGTAGCAAATGTTTCGCCTTCCTTTTGTCTAGTTGCACACAGATCCATTAGGGTAACTGAATTATCTATGTTGAATGAAAATTTTGTGATGAATAGCTTAGACAACTCACCCCATGAGGAAAGGTTAGGTGGTAGATGTGAAAACCCTTCTAATACGGTCCCTCCAAGACTTTTGGGGAATAGGTGCATCAAGTATGTGTCTTCATGGGCCACATCTATACATGATGTAAAGAATTATCTTACATGATCCCGAGGATCACCTTTCCCTCTATACTTGTCGAATCTTGGAGTCTCAAAATATGGCAGAAAAGGTGGCATGTACAAAGTCCTATCAAAAGGATAAGGACGGAGATCCTCCATAGTATATCTCTTCTTGTCATTAATTATTTGCATGTTGGTCATCTGGTTTTGGAGATTCTCTACTTGTTGAGCCAAGATCTTTGTTTGGGTCAAGGGTGTGTTGACCCTATAAGTATTTCCCACAAACATAATAGTGTTTGAATATATTGGAGCTTGTTGAAATGTTGACTGACAATGCAATTACATGCCTTTAATTCCACCAAGTGGTGTGAAATATGCAAATTGTGTGTTAACACTTAGCTGACTTGAGCTATTCATTCCTACTGATCCTTGGTTCATATTTTGACCATTGTATGTGGATCCAATGGCAATTGATACGGTAGGTCAAGATGTACTTGCAGAAATAGTGTTTTGAGCCATGGTTGTTGTAGCTTGGGTTGAAGTATTCAACATTATTGCCATTGTAACACTTGGTGTGGTTTGAGATTTGAGACTAGTGCTTGAAGATGCAACTGTTGATTGAGATGAGGTGGTTGCAGTGTGGGTTGTTGTTTCTTGAGTTTGTGTCACACTAGGTGCTTGAGTCACATTTAGGGTCAATGTTACCCCTGCTAACAAGATTGTCGAAATGTTAACACCTAGGGGCAACTTGGCCCCATTTTGAACTAGAAGTGCGAGATACTGATCTCTATCATTATGGATGAGCTTATTCAAATGCATGAGAAGTATCAGATCTTATTGGGCTACCTCCAATTCCTTTTGTGTTAGATTGTGTTGGATTTCATCTATGGAAGGCATCTTGTTGTTGTTTATTGGTAACATCGCAAGTTTTCTACCTTATGATTGTTTATTTGTGGATAAATCCATATTCCAAGTGAGATTGACCAAAGGGTCATTGTTTGGATCCATCTTAGCTTTTTGTGATCTTGTTAATGGCATCAATGTATTTTTAAAGTGATCTTGACTCTCTATGACTCACTATGACCCTCTAAAATGCAAATGGTAGATTAAGATGGATGAAAGACTTATGCAATGATTGACTATGTATGTATGAAATCTATAAATGGTGATACTCTACTAAGGTCTCTGAGGAGGAATTGGACTATCTACCATGACTTTTTCAACAAATTGTCAAAATTCTTCTTGTTCTCTTTATTCCTTGATTTCTTTTTCTAGTTTTGCATCAAGGCAGACCGATTTTTAAATTTCATCATCTATAAAAACTTCAAATTCCTCATATTGGGGAAGGTCAATTCTTACTTCCCAAGCAAGATTATCCAAACCATCAATTATTTCTAAGTGATCATTGTCTGGCCCAAGATTGAGTTGTTCAAATTAGAAATCGTCATCTCCTTTTAGACCCATACAAAGGATATTCTCTTAAGACATCTATTGAGTGATGAACCGAAATGTAGACTATGCAAGGATTGACTTTGAAACTAAGATGGTGGATGTGGAATCTAATGCAACCTATTGTAATATGCAAGACCAAGGTGGGTCCTAAGATGAACTTAGATGATGACAATACAATGGTTAAACAGATGCAATCTTTGACAAAAATTGAAGCTATTTTCTACGTGAAATGAACACTTGTGCAAGGATTTTATGTAATATGAGGATACTAAAGAGACTATGTATGGACTGGATTCCTAGGACCTAAGATTTTTGAAAGTACAATTTTCTCCATTTCCTAAATGTTGTAATGTTTGATTTTGATTTTGATGTTGATGTTGATGTTGATGTTGATGTTGATGTTGATGTTGATGTTGATGTTGATGTTGATATTCTTGTTGATGTTTTTTTCCAAACTTAAGTTGATATTCTACTTTATAATATTTGATCATATAATAAAGACACATCAACAAATCAAGAAAACCAATCTAACATACAAAGAGTATTGTTTAAAGGATTTTTTCAAACCCCTAAGAATGTTGGAATGTTTTTCAAGACCCCATTTTGTTTTTGAGAAAATTTTGGTCATTCGATAACACATAAAGCTCTCCTAAGGTCAAATGGTCACAAATAGTACCACAGCCCACATCCTGATACTCCATCAGCTCAAACAGCCCTGTCACACCCTAGGATGTGCCCATTTTTTTGCCTTTTTCTGGAAATTAAACCAAAGATGATCGCTCCTCAATTGGGTTGTTATCTTGGGAGATATATGGTGAGTGTCTTGGGGGCAGATTCTTCCCCACCCTTGCATTGTGATACTACAAGTCTCTAGTTACTGACTCAGATTGGCCTGTAATTTCCTAAAGATATTAATCAAGGTTTCATTTGAGTCGTCATAATCAACAGCGCTTTCTACTCCATTAAGGAGGTCTCCTAGTCTATAGAGGTTACGCTCTACAGATTTTCTCATACCATATAGGCACTGAGGGAGGCATGACATCGTTATGACAGCATGTAACACTCATTGCTTACAATTTTCATTGCAAACACATTTATTTAATAGTGGATCGGATTACTTGGCTTTAGTCGTTGCCACTTAGGTCATTCTCTCTCACTTGGCCTTATGGGCTACTCAGGAGGAAAGCCTTTTAAAGGTTTTATCCTAATGTAGAATTGACTGAAAACATGAAAAAGATGGGTCTAGCTTTTTGCTCACCCAGTTAAGGGGAGAGCATATGCCTATCACCTTGAAAACACGAAGAGCAAAAGTTCTTTTTAAACCTTCATTGCAAAATTATCTATACTACTTGGAGATGTTGCTCCAAAAGACATGGTGTTCATTTTAACTGATATAGCAATAATGGAATTTGTTTTGTTCTTTTTAAGAGCACCAAAAGAAAGATTAGCTAAACTATGTCCAGCTATCCCTACAAGAAACCATGAGAATTATTAGCACATTGGGGGCTCACAAGCCTAATTTTGCTTTCGTTTGCATATCTGACTTCTCTGTCTATGGGAATAGAACATTTTAGTGACAGAGAAAGAAGAAAATACAAAACATTAATGTTTTGTTGATGCCTGATAAATGAGAATTATACTGTGAACAAATGCGAACTGAAATCAACACAAGTGTGAGTTTTTGTGCATACAATTGCGAGCTAATCTCTAAACAAATGTGAATCTCCTTCTGCACAAATGCAAATCAAAACACATAAATAAAAGGCAGAAGAAAGGTCGGTCAATTCTTACATGAGCTTAATCCATTATCAAGTTTCCCATGATCTCAATGTCATCAATTTATTTTTTATTCTATTCAAGTACTTGTGCACAATGTGATAATATCAGGATAGGGCAGTTGCTTCTTCAAGATCTTGAAATCTCTTTTTTGTTGTTATCCACTATTGATTTTCTCTTCTTTGTCTCCTATGTTCTTTCCTCTTTTTGGAACCTAAAATTTTGAAGGTTACTCTTCATGCCATGACGTTAGATACATTCCATGCATAAAAAACAAATTTCCTAGAATTGAAAGAAATTTATGGGTTTGTGTCACAAAAGAATGAAAAACAAAAGCAACAAATCAAATTAAAAATTTGATCAATCCCAAAAAATGTGAATTAATTAACACAATTGCGGATTACTATGCATACAATTGCGAACTAATCTGTGAACAATTGCGCATTAATTAGGACAAGTGTGAATTTCTGTGATAGCAACTGCGCATCAGATTTTTCTGGTTTCGTATAGCACCTACAAATCATGAGAAAACAACATCAAAAAGTTAGTTCACATCAGGTTCACCATTGTTTTCGTGCTTAAAATATGTTAGGTTAAACATAGCTAATTAGATTAAAAGGACAAATCACAAAATCCTTAACTAATTTAGCAACCTTAAACACAAATCAATGAAATAAAATGCATAAATAAGATATTTAAACAATTAAACTAATTGAAAACTCCCTTAGTTGCATCATGGGTTCCATTGTTCTTCTCTGAATTGTGGATGTAGGATGGCTCTCAGGTGTTGCACTGAATTTCCTGCATAGATTAGACAATTGCTTTGAAGAATGTGATTCTAGATTGATTTGAAGAAAAGGTCTTGTATTTATATATTTTTAAGACAGATGGGGTGAGAATATTAATTGGAGTGTTGATTGATAGACAACTGATTTGATTGATCAGTGAAGTCATTTGATTGATCTGTTAAAAGGATAGATTGATTTGTTAACTCAATTGATTGAGTAGTCAACTAAATATATTGTATAGTGGACTTAATAGATTAGCCAGTTGACTGAGTTGATTGAAGAGATGACTGAATTGATTGATTAGTCAAAAAAGGTGATTTAGGGTGAAAAAGGGGAGATTGGAGAGTTAACTGAGTTAACTGATTTGATCAATCAGTCTTGATTTTCAACATGTGTTGTAGGATTTTGAATTGAAATTCACTTTCATTCTTATTTTGATTTGAATTTGGATTTTTGAATGCTGAAATGCACATGAGATTAACTGAAATTCATTGAAATTTAGATTTGGTGAAATGTTAATTTGATGATTTGGAATTACATGAAATTAATTGAAATTTGAATTTGGGGAATTGGAGGAATGAATGAATTAATTAAATTATTTAAATGAAATTATTTAAATATTATAAATAGGATTAATTTTTTGTATTAAGTATCATAGAATTGCATTAAAATATTCAAAAGTCCTAGCTGGAAAACACACAGCTATCTATCAGATATGACTCACATTATCAAAAATCCATGGCTGGAAAACCCACAGCCCATATCATATGTTCATTATATACAGGTTACGGATGAAGCATAGGAAATAATACAGAATATATCCCAAAATTTACAAAAATACAGCATTGGAGGTCCCATAATAGCAGTATATCATAAAAGGAACAGATTATCAACTAGCTAAAAAGGAAGGAGGAGTCAGGATTAGTATTATCTCCCAGAGGGGGGAGCCATGCAGTCCATCCCAATTCGCCCTCGCACCACACCTGTTCATGTCCCTCGATGAACTGGTCTCTAAAAGGGTGGATAGGCATTCCTTCCAACTCCATTTGAGTGAAGTCCTCTCTCTATTGTCTTGCCTCCATCTCCTACAAAAAAATCATTAATGTCTGCTCAAAGTGTGTCTTATTACTTCCCATTTGGTCCTAGGTAAACCCATGAGATAGCTCCCTGATGAAGACATATGTAGCACCATCATTCAACCATCTGTCAAATTTTCCCTCATCAAGGCGGAGAACCATTGTGACCTTCATAGCAACAAGGTAAAGAATGAGTCTCCTAAGAGACTCAGTGAGGTATCTACCCTTGCCAATAAACACATCATCATTCCTAGATTTCCAAATGATCCAGTGAATTTCCAAGGAGAGAACAGACCAAAAAAGATTAGCATATTTCTTGTCGCCTTTAATATAACCAAGGACCACCTCATCAATAGTAAGATATTTAGTATCAATTGAAAGACCAAACAATTTCCACACCTCTTTGGCGAAATGACACTCAAAAAATATATGTAGCACAGATTCAAGGAGATGACACAATTTACACAATAGGGGGTTGTCATTATTGTCTTTAAGAGGGAGCTTGTGAAGCAGAAGTTTCCAGAGCAACAGTGTTGGGTGTCAGAGTGACACTAACGAACTATAAGGCAGCATCATGCTCTTGAGCTTGGGCCCGTCAAAAGCATTTACGCTCATGCGCACACTGATTCAGACAGAGGTGAGGACCACCAATCAGAGCTAGAGAGGATTCAAGAGCATTGTGTTCCATAAGAGAGGCCTCTGGAATTGGTTCAAGGATAGGAGAAGGCCAAGCTGGTGAAATAGGAGGGACATCTTGAATGGGCACCACATGCACAATGATGGGCACCCAACCTCGCTTCACTCTAGGAGCGGGTGGAGGGATAGGAGGCATCGGCATGGTTGGTGACATAGATGTAAGAGGAGATGAAGGAAATCGAGATGAGAACTTCCCCTTTGCATAGCGCAATGGCCTAGGGATATCGGCCATGATGGGAAGCTCGAAGGGTGGGTGGGTCGTGGACTTTGGCAGTGAAGGTGCATTTTCATTGGCTTCACTAGGTGCAGTCATAGGAATAGAGGACACCACTGGAGTCTACATAGTCCTAGGTGGATGAGGAGGTCTCGGTGTAGGAGTGGGTTTAGCCCCAACCCCCTATGATGGAGGGACATGTGGCACAACCCATTCCAAGACTAGGATCTCAGGTGCGGAAGGTGATGCAGGAGGCAACAAAGGTATAGAAGGCTACGCCGACATAGAAGTTGACTCCCTCATCTTGTATTTATAATATGCATGATATAAAAGGTCACCACAAGGAAGCATGGGCCCCACCAAAGCAAGCCAAAAGTGATACAAAGAAAAATCCCTACGGGCAATCAGGGGTCAGTATCTAGTGTCCTGGATGACATGCACTACGCCCTCATGAGGAAACTTTAAGCACTTTTGAACCATAGAAGAAACCACCTCCATGGCAATCAACCACAGGATCCCGAGTCAGACTCGGAAGAGATCCAACTCAGGGATGATAATAAAAACTAAGGACATCACCTTGGGACCTACCATGACCATCAAGGTGATTTTAGCCAACGGGCTGATAGAGAATCCATGGTGGGTCTGCAAGGTAGTGCGGCACTCATCATAGATTGGCCTATGCCATCCATTCATGAAGAGTGTCTCCTTCATGATGACATCGACTCTGATGGTTGACCCTATGACAATTTGAACATTCAATCGAGCAGGGATATAGAGAGGAGCAGGCTCTCCACAATATGGGGCATCGAGCACTATGAATGAGATAATAACATCGGATGCCTTCCCCTTCTGGGTAGGAGGGGAGACAATAGGGGTGATGGTCACCATATGGATCATCGTCCAATGTCAGATTAGATGTAAAAATCATATTTGTCAAGTGTGGAGGAAACAGGTTGGTATAGATCTGCAAGTCACTGTTGGTTTTATCCATGGACCTGTTCAACTTGTGTTTCCTTCCATCAACTTTGATAGCCCCACTATCGATGTGATCTTAGACAATGTGTCTAAGACAATAACATCTCTCAGTATCAAGACTAGGCACATGATGGTAATGACAATACTTCAACCCATCAAACCAGTGGGGGTAGGGTTGGCTATTTGACAGAGGTTTAGGATCGAGTAGGGTGATCAAGTTGTCTCGCAACAACCATTGTGTGATACTCAAATAAGAGTCATTCAATTTTGTGAAGACTCAGTTTTGCAAAGATTGAGAGGAAACTATTGGAGAGTATCCACTACATTAGCCATAGCTTTGTTCCTTCGAGCCCATCTAAGGACCTGCCAGGAAAGAACCCACCACGAGGGTTCGAAGAAGAGTCTCCAAACTGCATCATAGTGTACTGATAATCAATCAAGGTAGAGCACATAATGGCAAAGTTCTAATAATGATTCAGGGACAACTTCTCCCTCAATGTCGGTCGTAGGTTACCTATGAGCATACGCTACAAGTCATTATCCGATAGGGCAAAGGGGATCTTAGTTGAGATCGCTTGATATCGTGAGATAAAATTTGTCACCTTCTCATTTGGTTTCTACTTACAATGAACAAGGTCGGATATAGTGACCTTGCTACCTATGTTAGCCTAAAACCACTTGAGAAAGAGATCCATCAGCTAGTCAAAGGTGCAGATGGAGTGGTCAAGTAGAGAATTATACCATTCCAACGCAGTCCCTTTGAGGGAATGAGAAAACAACTTAAGGAGAATAAAGTCCAGATTATGATAGTCACTACAAATAGTCATAAATGAATTGATATGAGTGTTTGGGTCACCATCACCACTGAACCTATCAAACTTCAATGACTCGGTGACCATTGGAAGGATGGTATTCAGGATAGTGATGTGTAAAGGGGTCTTCCTATAATACGTGGGTGCAGATGATTGACTGGAAGAAGAAGCCAGAGAAGTGAGTTGCAACTAAAGTTGGCCCATGTTCTACAATATAGCATTCAGAACCGAGTTCGTAGGTAGAGGAGGAGGTAGTGAAGCTACACCACCTCCCCCACCAAATGGCATATCGGCTGGCGTGGTACTGGTAGAGACAACTGCAATAGTCGAGTCACTAGCCATACCCATGTAACCTAAAGGAACAAAGGAGGCATTGATACTCGGGATGGTGGAATCCACCATGCGGGCTCCCAACCACGGGATGCTAACACCGACCTGAGACCTGAATAGATCAAACTGGGTGTCCACAAGGGGTACCTCGACTAGGGGCACGTGGCTTTTAACAATCATGAATAGGGCCCCCAACATCTTCAAGCCTCTTCTGTTAGATATCAACATATCTCTCAACGTACTGATGACATTCCCAGCCTGGTGGGAAGACATTCTCTTGGTTCAGGAATCCCTTAAAATCTCTCAGATTCTGCTCTAAAGAATTGATTTGCTCAAAATCAATAGAGACGGCAAAATTATGATTGATAACAGGAGGGGAAGAAGGAGAAGAACTCCTAGGAGAGTTAGGCTGCAAATTAGAAGGAAAAGGCCCCCCAATCAGAATAGACTGCAGACTATGAGAGGTCAAGAACTCATTGGTATCGGACGGCTGTCCACCCTACATGGTGTTGGGTAGAGGAGGACTGTAATGATCAAGAGGGAAGCTCCTCCTGGATGACCTCCTGACTACGGCTCCTATCGCAGTCTAGGTCGTAAATCTCATAAGTTGATCGACAACCAAATCGTGAAATAGGGACACCTATGCAAGTCTTTGAAAGAAGATGTAGGACTATTTTGTTTGATGTGTTTAAGATTAAAAAATGTGAAAGGGAAAAAAGTGTTTGTTGTTTTTTGGTTTTTTGTTTTGCTCTCTTTTTAAAAAAAAAAAATTAAAGTTTTTAAGAAGAATGCGATGAAAAGTAAAACAACTATACTAAGCTGGAAAAGGAAATTAAATAAAGCAACTAAGCTATACAAGAAAAAGCAAACACACATGAATCCCCCTTCACATCAGATTTAGCAAAATGTAATGGAGGGAATTTGTCACCTCAAGGATGATTGATCCTCAAGGACAAATTGTCCTTCCGATTACCTCTTCGAACAGGTGCAACGCTAAGCCAAGGGATAACAGAATTATGCAAAGAGCATCATATGCCCAAGAGATGTCTCTGGACGGCTTTGCAAAGCCTCTGTCCGTAGGATGAGCGCGCAGAGCAGGGACGCCAGTATGTCACGCTATCGTCTGTACGGACAGAGTGCAAAGTCCGAGCAGAAAGCTATGGATGCATTGACAGAATTTACAAAGCAACTAAACAATGCGAAAAAACACAGATTACGAAGAAGAATAAGAAAGATAATAAAAGGATGAGGAAGTCTCACAACCACTCCACACTATGAAGCCTTGAGCAAGATAATCCCCTTTCCATGAAGCCATGCCTTCACACATGCAAGAGATAAAATATTGGGGGTTGTGTTTTGGATCCTGCCTAAGTCAAACCCCCATTTTGGTGTTTCCACCTCCACGAACAACCCCAGATAACCACGAGAAAGGAAGATGATAAAGAAGAATGCAAAGACAAACACAAAGACAATGCTATGCTATTTGGTAATTGGGAAATAAACGAGATGTTGGAAAATGAAAGATAGAGTTAGATTACTCCCCTAGTGTCTGGTAAGTGTTGGTATGCTTGGTAAACTTAGAAGCTTGATGATGCTACAACAATGGTGGTGGTGTCTCCAAGAGCTTCAATCTCCAAGAGAAAGTCTCCAATCTGCCAAAAGATCCTTTGGAAATGTCCCAAAATCAAGGATATAGGCTAAGGGACGATTTTGAATGTTAGTGATCGCATAGGGAGGAGTTACGATTTGTTCCCGGCATGGGTTGTAACATCCCAATGGCCACCTACTGGCTGGCAAGTTGGCGGGATGATAGCTCGTCATGCGGACGTCTTCGTGTCGCTTTTGCATATATGAACCTGTCAGGTTGGCAGAATTAGTAATGCCTCTGGGGAAGCTGACATGGGCTCCTTTGGTGGACAAAAGGACAAGTTGGTGAACTTTTCCTCCAAGTAGTGTGGGGGAGGCGCCACATGTTGCAATTGCCACTAAGGGTGATGAGGGTGATATTTTTTACTCTACAATGTGTAGTTCATTGCCCCTAACATGGTTGTTTTCTTTCTAGACTCCTTCATTTCCTTCCACAAATCGTCCTTCACAATGTCCCAAAAGAACTATAAGAATCTAGCAAGAAAACCATTAGGACCTGGTGCTTTGTCAGGGGTGATTTGAAATATAGCCACTTTAACTTCTTCTATTGAGACTAGCTTGTATAATTTTGAGTTGTGTGCCTCACTGATTAATGTTCAAGGAACTCTACTCAAGAATCTATCCCTCTCATCAATGTGAATTGGGGTCTCTTTGTTTATTATTGACTGAAAGTGTCTTACAACTTCTTGATTTGCCTCCTCAGTGGTTTGTGTCATTATGCCATCCTCCCTTTGAATTTCCACAATTCTTTTCTTGCTTTGATTAACATTAGAAGATTTATGGAAGAATTTTGTATTTTTATCCTCTTCTTTCAACCATATTTCTCTAGATTTTTTCTTCCAATATGTTTCTTCTCTTGCAAGCAGCTCAGTCAATTGGGCCTTGTGTTCCCTTTCTTTTTCAAATTCAGATGAAGTCATCCCATCCCAGATGACCATATCATTTAACTACTATAGTTTCTCTTCTACTTTAGCTTTCTCTTCAAATATATTTTTGAAATGTATCTTGTTCCATTCTTTTAATTTGTGCTTGATATGGGAGAGTTTTTTTGAGAGAAGGAATAGTTTGGAATGATTGCCCACTTTGATATCATCCCACCAAGATTTCATCTAATCCATCATGGATGAGTCCCTAAGCCACATGTTTTCAAACTTGAAAGGGGAGCCAACCTTCCCACCATCTGGCCATATGGAAAGAGACACAGGGAAATGATCTGAATCGATGTATGGAAGAATGGCCACCTCATAGGAATCTGTAGTATCTGTCCAATCCCCATATAGCTGAAATCGGTCTAGTTTTTTCTAAAATTATGATGAATCCTTGCCTCCTTTTAGTCTAGGTAAATCTACCATTTTTGGTTGGCACATCCCTAAGATGATTTTCATCCACAAATCTCTAAAAATCTATTTGAACTCTTGATCAGTTTTGCAATCCTCATTTTTTTTTCTGAATTGTCAAGAGTGGCATTGAAATCTCCACTTATAATGACCGCCAAAATACCCTAGAGAAACTAATCAACAAACTAAGAAAATAGAGAGTTTTTTTTAAGAACAATTACAACACATACAAAAACTACACATGAACATATAAACATAAATATGCAAGCGGAAATAATTTTTATCACATAAATTAACATCAAATGGATACACATTCCCTAAGGTATCTCAATGTCATCACTTAACTTAACATAACATCAAAATATACACAATATACATTCACTCTACCACATAAATCCTTCATTAATTCTAACATTTATTCCAATTAAGATACATAGGAAAATTCCCATATAACTACTTCATTTACGCATATATGAATCTCAACTTACTAAAATTCCCATAGTTCACACTATCATTTACTAATTAATGCACCAAATCCACATGTTCCTAATTATTTCCCACGACCAAATATCACCAACAATTATAAACTTATATAATTCATTTCTTAATAAAGGCATCCTTATGAGCATTTAACATATCTGATTAATAAGAAAAAAAAGGTTTTAAGGACCCGAAACCTTTAACAAAGGAGCATATAAAAGTTCATCAAAAAGCATCCAGATCTTCTAGGAATAGCTTACAAAACGACTGGCAAAAAGCCAGTCAATCAAAAGGATAGTAAAAGAAAGGAACAACAAAGCAGGAAAATCCAAACAAAACACAACACAACTAAAAAGACTTAAGGAGCTCCTCCGCCTTATTCACAAGCTGGTCATAGTTTGCCACAACAGCTTTGAATTCTTCCATGTCCTTGTTTGGCTTTTTCTCCTTGTTTTTACCTCTAGTCCTTGTTCTAGGTCCTTGCACTTCTCCTGTGCCTTCAATGTTAGGTTCAATCTCCAGGGAGTCCTTCTCCTCCTCCAGCTTGCTAATGAGGATTTTTGTATTGCCAGCTGAGGCCTTCAGAATATTTAAGCTTTGTTCTGCAATGTTTTTAAGGATTTCTTCAATTTTATTGACTTTTTTATCAGTTTCCTCCATTCTTTGATCCATACCAATATCATTATTTTTCCTCTCAATTAGGTCTTTCTCGATTTGCTCAAACCTTTGCGTTAAAGGAATCTCTAATATCTTCGGCTCTGGCAACAATTTTGGTCAAATCCTCAACCTATTCTGCCATAGATTTGCCTCCTCCAAAACTGATAGTCTCCAAGATTTGGACTCTGTGGTTGAGCTTCTTATTATCCTCCACAACTTTCTTGTAACCAATAATTATCCAATCAATGGTGTCCACAAAGCCTTTGAAAACCTTAGGAGGAGGATTTGAGGAGGGTGAATTCTCACCAAAGTTTTCATTTTCCTTGTTGGAGATGTCTCCAATAGTGATTTTACCAACTTTTCCATCGATTCTCTATTCAAAACCTTCCCTAGTGGTCTCCTCCTCCAAATTCTGGTCGAAATGTGGATTCTTTCTCTTCACTTGTTCCTTCAGCTATTGCAAATATTACATGATCTCATGTTACATATATTGCAAATATGATCATTATAAGGATTCATAATCTAACTACAAGAACAATCATCCTAATTACATATTACATCCTTCTTAATTCTCACCCATTACAACTTCTAATCCAATGATGAATCATAATTCCTAGTTACAAGATAGATATCTAAGATACATGAGATAATGAAGTCTCTCAACCAAGAACATAAAACATATCTACTCCAAGAATCCAAGCTTAAGCTAAAGAGATGAAGAATCCACAATATGCACACGAACATCCAACAAAGCAAAATCCCAATTGAAGGAGGCATCAAACAACCTGACCATGTGGAACCAAAAAGGTCCACCCCCATGCTCCAAAGAATGAAACAAGGTCCCACACACACACTCTAGACTAGGCTAACACCTAACCTCCAAAGAACATAACAAAAGACTAACTCTTAACAAGACCAATACCAAAGAAATGGACAATAAACTCAACAAGGCTTAACCATAAACCACCAAAAACCCACTAAAGGCAACCATCAAATCAAGCCTAAGGTAGCACCGACACATGTAGGGAAAGAGTGTCATCACATACTATCAACAAGGGTTTCCCTAGTGGTCAAACCTTGTCGCTCATCAACAAGGGTTTCCCTGGCAGTCTCTCTCGACCCTAGTGCCCAAGTGATGCCCATGCTTAGCCATCAATAAGGCTTAGCCATAAATCACCAAAAACCCACTAGAGGAAACCATCAAATCAAGGCTAAGATAGTACCAACACATGTAGGGAAAGAGTGTCATCACATGCTATCAACAAGGGTTTCCCTACTAGTCAAACCCTGCCGCTCATCAACAAGGGTTTCCCTGGTAGTCTCTCTCGACCCTAGTGCCCAGGTGATAACCATGCAGAACCAACTCAACCTCTCATGAAGACAAGGGAGTATGGTCATACCATTCTAGGCCTTCCCAATCTCATCTTGTTCATGTATTAGCACACTAGGCCATGAGTGGGGCATCACAAATTATCTTGTTTAATGTGAAATCTACCCAAACCCCTAAATTAATTCAATTTTAAGATTATCATTTGATTAAATGAAACTTCCAATGAGATTCCCCGGTAGCCATTTGAGGGCCCCGACACCCACTTGGAAGCCACTCCCCTAACATGATCCTAAACCTAGGGTAAACATCAATGCAAATCAATATGCATGGAATCTCAAGAATTTCATAACAACAACCATCTAAAGGTTCCAATATCCAAATTTGGTCCATATCCAAATGGAAATACCAACATCACACAATAATATCAAAATATGGAGCCAATATTCTCAATAATATAATCCATCCAAAATAAGATTCCAAAATAATCAAAGATTAATACATAGCCAAAAGATGATCCCCAACAAATCATTATGCAAAACATAACCAGTATAATAATTCCATTATACACTGCAAATAATAAATCTCCTGGAAATCATATTATAATCAACATTACAAGGCCAAAAGAATCGAAAGTTGGGAGTACAACATAGGGAATCATTGAAACAAATGAAATCAAGCCTCTGGTGAAAGTTATAGACTCAAACATTGCCACAAAAATCAACTAACAGAGGAAAACATTCAAACAACGCTTATACAAAATACATTAGCGCATATACCCTGAACACTGGCACTTTTATAAAATACCTTAGCGCATACACTCGACAGTGTAGTGCTTTTATTTGTTGGCATACGTGTGAAATATGTTGACATGATGATATTGTGTTGTCATTGATGTCAATATGCTGAAAGAATGAACAGGTAATATGCTCAAAAGAGGACCGGTAATATGTTGAAAGAGTGAACCGGTAATATGTTGAAGAGTGAACCGGTAATATGATGAAGAGTGAACAAGTTTATTAAAGTTAATCAATTGGCAAAGTAAACCAGTATAATGTTGAGAACTGGTATATGTGCTAAAGGTGAAGCGGTTTAATATGGTATGACTACCGGTTGGGAGTCTCAGCTTCAGGGTTTCCGGTTGAAGTGTTTCGAGCCTGTGTGACTCAACCGATGGTATTGTGTGATGAGTTAGCATTGTAATGGAGATCAGATCATGTTGCCACATCAGCCTCATGCACGCGAAGGATCTTGCATGAAGGAGATTGATCCTATCTACCTCGGGAATGTGCGAAGTCTCTACAAACGGTGGAGAATGTGTGATGGGTTATTGCCTCCAAGAAGTGGTGAAGAACAAATGATGGAGAATGTCTTGAGATCTGTTCAAGACCATTGTATTCAAATGCAAAGTGTTCAATGCTCAGGATTGAACTGACTGAATTGCTCAACCTAAATGTTTAGGGTTTAGGGTTTATGTTACCGACCTATCTGTTTCCAATAAGGTCGATGTTGTATCTCATGTTGAAGGTGTTGGCAAATATTGTGTGTGTATCTAAGTGCAAAGATATGTGATTCTTGCCAGACCAGATAAGAGGGTTGATACCTACAGAGTGTGTATGCAGAAGAAAGGAACTAAAGCGGGTCTGCATTAGCATTGAGTGCTATTACCAGATCATTGTAATACCTGTTGATCTCTAATCACTTCAATAGTTGGAAAATCCCTTAACAAGGTAGCTTTAACCAGCTTGTTGTAAATCCTTTAACAGGGTGACTCAAAGCCATTGAGTTCATAAAATCCTCTAACAAGGTAACCCTTAACCGGGTATTCTAGCCATCCCTTAACCGGGTGATCCCTAACAGGATCGGTTCCTAACAGAACTTGTTGTAACAGTCTTTAACCGGACTAGGGTCCTAACAGAGCAGACTTCTAAAGAGTTCAAAAATAGCTTGTGGGTACTCATCCCCACCGTGGTTTTTCCCAGTCGGGTTTCCACGTGAAAAATCTGTGTGTCATATGTGATGTCTTTTTCATGTGATGCTTTGTTGTTTTCTGTCAAGCGGTGAATCATGTTGATTTAGCAAGTTAATATATTTATAATGATAGATTACATGTTTATGCACAAGGATAATATGGAAATGAGGGTGTAGGTTGTGTGGTAAGATAAGTGTTTCCGGTTTATATCTTTCACAGTCTCATTGTGCTTAACCGGTAGTAATTTGGTTTATGACCGGTGTTAGTGATTGCCAGTCAAGTTCACTATTTACAATCAAACCGGTTCAGAAAAAGATTTTGTACCTATACTGATTCACCCCCCCCCCCCTCTCAGTACCAATTTGGTACTCACTGTTCATCATTGTGTTATCAATTGGTATCAGAGCGTCCTCCAGGTCCTCTGTGTTGTAAGCTTAGCCACTTGAGGGAAAGATCCTATTGTAATGATGAAGAGGGAAGGTCCAAAGTTCAATAGATATAACTTTAAAATATGGAAGGACATAATGAAGATATACATCAGAAGCATGGGTGCTCAACATTGGAGCTATGTTGAGAATGTTTATGTTATCCCTACCGATACTCTCACCGATGACCAAAAGAGAGAGATTCAAGAGAATGGGCAAGTCATTGAAGCCCTAATTAGTAGTTTATCTGACATTGAGTTTAGTGATGAGCATGTGAAACAAGCTAAGGAAGAAATCCTTAGAGGAAAGTTTGAAGACATGCGGATGGTTGAAGGAGAGACCATTCAATAATATGGAATAAGAATCAAAACTGTTGTTGGAGATATCGAGAGTGCAGATGGTAAAATGGAAGATTCCACTGTTGTTAGCAAAGTTTTGAGATCCTTATTACCGGTCTATGCAATAAGGGTTGCTGCTATTCAGGAGTTGAGGTCAATAGATGAGACTAAGGTGTCCCTAGACTCCATCATCGCAAAGTTGACAGCCTATGAGCTAGATAGTTTTGATGGCAGTGTTCAGAAGACTGAATCAGCCTTTAGAGCATCTACTGCACCATCTAGAAAAGGCAAAGAAGCTAGTACCAGTTGTGAACCAAGACAGAGCAGAGAAATGAATTAATGAGGAGATCCTGATGGAATTTGAAACTCTTCTTGCCCAGAGAATTCCTAAGGGAACCGATAAATACAAAGGTAAGCTTCCTTTGAAATGCTTCTCTTGTAACCGGATAGGACACATTGATGTAAACTGTCATAATGGTGATAGCAAGGACAAACCAGAAAAGTTCAAGAAGTTCAAAGGAGGAAACCGGAGAAACTATTTTGTAGCAGTTGATGAAGGTGTCACTAATGAGGAATCAAAAGATGAAGAAAATGAGGATATTGTGTTTGTAGCAGTCAAGGAAGATGTGTCAGACAAGAAGGCTCTTGTCTCCCGCTTCGATAATTCCAATGAGTGGATTATTGACAGTGGTTGTTCTCACCATATGACTAGTGACCGAAGTAAGTTTCTTTATTTGGAAGAGTATGATGGTGGTGTGGTTCATTTTGGTAATGATGTACCATGTATGGTCAAAGGCAGAGGGTCCATCTCTCTGAATGGAAAGAGTAGTGTTGACAATCTGTATTGGGTGGAAGGTCTCAGAAACAACCTATTGAGTGTTGCCCAGCTGAATGATAGTGGACTCACTCTGGAATTCAAAAATGGACTGTGCAAAATCAAAGGAAAGAATGGTGAATTGATGGCCACCGGTATGCAGACCAAAGGTAACCTATTTTAGTTGAATGCAAATATAAGTAAATGTCTTATGGCTAGGTTTGATGATAGTTGGATATGGCATAGGAGACTCTGCCATGTAAACTTTGATAAAATTATGAAGGCCAGTAAGATCAAGGCAATTAGAGGACTGTCGATGCTGAGCAAACCAAAAAATCCTCTGTGCAGAGAGTGTCAACTAGGAAAAATGTCTTCCTCAACCTTCAAAGGTAAATCTTTCACTACAGACAATTTACTTGATCTTGTGCATACCGATTTGTGTGGTCCTATGAAAACTAGGAGTGTGCAGGGAGATAGGTATTTTATGATTCTTACAGAAGATTGCTCAAGAATGATGTAGGTCACATTCTTGAAGGATAAGTCTGAAGCCTTTGGAAAGTTCAAAGTCTTCAGAGCACTGGTAGAAAAGGAAAGCGGTAGAAGAATCAAATGCCTTAGAACTCATCAAGGAGGAGAATTCACTTTCGGTGAATTCAACAAATATTGTTAAGAGAATGGCATCAAGAGGCAACTGTCTACCCCCGGACTCCACAGCAGAATGGATTAGCAGAGAGGAACAACCGGACGGTGGTTGAAGCGGCTAGAACCATGTTAATCCAAGGAAAGGTTGCTCACACTTTTTGGAGAGAAACGGTGAGCACTGCAGTCTACACAATGAACCGGGTACTCATCAAGAAAGGAAAGGATAAGACTCATTATGAGTATTCGACCGATAAGACACTAGTGGTAAGCTACTTCATAGTGTTTGGTAGTAAATGTTATATCAAGAGGAGTGAACATCAGAGCAAGGTTGATGCTAAATGTGATGAGGGAATATTCCTAGGGTATTCCACAAAGAGCAAAGCTCTCAAATGTTTCAACAATAGGACTTAGAGAATTGTTGAAAGCATCAATGTTAGGGTTGATGAAAACTCTGAGAAACTTGAGGAAACTGGCAGAGAGCATGTAGGAGATGAACCAGTAGTAACTTTCTGGGAACCGGTTGCAAATCAACCCAATACTAGTAAATGTGCTCCTACATTGGTGGATGCTGATGCTGATGAAGATGAGGATGAAGAAGAAAATCAAAAGGAATCTGTTAAGAATATACCTAGGTATGTAAAACTCAATCATGATCCAAAGCAGATCATAGGAGACAAAGATACAGGAATTCTTACAAGAAGAAAGGTTAGAGAAAACTCATGTATGATCTCTGAATTTGAGCCTAAATCATTCAAAGAGGCACATAAAGATGAAGACTGGATCAAGGCAATGAAAGAGGAACTTGATCAGATAGAGAAGAATGGTACATGGTCTTTGGTACCCAGACTGGAGCATAAAAATGTCATTGGAACCAAATGGGTCTTCAGAAATAAATTGAATGAGGATGGCACAGTGGTAAGGAACAAAGCCAAACTAGTATGTAAAGGATATGCCCAAGAAGAAGGAGAAGACTATGGAGAAACCTTTTCTCCAATAGCAAGATTGGAAGGAGTTCGTATGCTACTTGCATATGCAGCTTTTAAAGGATTCAAGGTATACCAAATGGATGTAAAATCTGCATTTCTAAATGGAATACTTGAAGAGGAGGTGTATATAGAGCAACCAGATGGGTTTGCCCTATCAAAAGACAGTGACATGGTGTGTAGGATACATAAAGCCTTGCATGGTCTGAAGTAGGCACCTAGAGCATGGTATGAATGCTTGCACTCCCATCTTGTGAAGATTGGATTTGAAAGAACAAGTGAAGATAGCAATATCTACTTGAAATCAGAAGGAGATCAGATTCTGATCTGTGAAGTATTTGTTGATGACATAATCTTTGGTGGAGATGACAAGATGAGTCATGACTTTGTAGATGAGATGAAAAAGGAGGTTGAGATGTCACTCATAGGGGAGTTAAGTTCTTCATTAGACTGCAGATTCAGCAAATGAAAGATGGAATCTTTATTCCTCAGTCCAAGTATGTCAAAGAGGTGTTGAAGACAGCAAACCAATTGGTACACCAATGGTGACCGGTTATAAACTATCAAAAGAGGATGACTCAACATTAGTAAATGAGAAGGAATACCGATCAATGATTGGTAAGTTGCATTGTGTAGTGCATAGCAGACCGGACATTACACATGCAGTGGGTATTACCGCTCGATTTCAGCAAAGCCCAAGAGAATCTCACTTGGTAGCAGTCAAGCGAATTCTTAGATATCTGAAGGGAACTATTGACTATGGATTATGGTATCTATAGAATGATGATTTCAATCTGAAAGTGTTCACAGATGCTGATTGGGTTGGTAATGTGAATGACCAAAAGACAAAAACCGGTGGTGCATTCTTTCTCCATGGTAGACTGGTCTCGTGGATGAGTAAAAAGCAGAGTTGTGTCTCTCAGTCTACAGCAGAAGCAGAGTATGTTGCAGCTTTTATGAGCTGCACCCAGACTATTTGGATGAAGCATGTATTGAATGGCTTCAAAGTTCATGTATCTGAACCGGTAAGTATATTTTATGACAATACAAGTACAATTAACATTTCCAAGAATCCATTTTTACATGCTAGAACCAAGCACTTTGAACTCAAGTATCATTTCTTGAGGGAAAAGGTTTAGAACAAAGAGGTGGTATTGGAACATGTTTCCAGTAAGGAGCAGTTAGCAAACATATTCACCAAGCCTCTATCGAAGCCTACCTTTACCTATCTAAGAGGTGAAATAGGGGTGTTGCCCCTTCAAGAGGTAATCTAAAGGTTTGTGCTCCACATCAGTCAGATCTTACTTTGCTATATCTTTTCAAGATTGATGTGTTGAAGGATGCTACTCCTCAGGGGGAGCAGTATAGTGGAACAGGGAAGCTCCTGCCTCCACTTTGGCATTGTTGTCAAAGGGGGAGAAGATGTGAAGTGGAAAAGATATCTGTAGTATTAAGGAGAAGATGTGATGCAGAAAGAGAGATATCTTTGTATATTGCCATCAATGCTAAAGGGGGAGATTGTTGGCATATGTGCAGAATATGTTGACATGATGATATTGTGTTGTCATTGATGTCAATATGCTGAAAGAATGAACAGGTAATATGCTCAAAAGAGAACTGGTAATATGCTGAAAGAGTGAACCGGTAATATGCTGGAGAGTTAACTGATAATATGATGAAGAGTGAACAGATTTATTGAAGTTAAGCAACTGGCAAAGTGAAGCGGTATAATGTTGAGAACCAGTATATGTGCTAAAGGTGAAGCAGTTTAATATGGTATGACTACCGGTTGGGAGTCTGAGCTTCAGGGTTTTCGGTTGAAGTGTTTCGAGCTTGTGTGACCAACCGATGGCATTGTGTGATGAGTTAGCATTGTAATGGAGATCAGATCGTATGGCCACGTCAGCCTCATGCACGTGAAGGATCTTGCATGAAGGAGATTGATCCTATCTACCTCGGGAATGTGCGAAGTCTCTGCAAACAGTGGAGAACGTGTGATGGGTTATTGCCTCCAAGAAGTGGTAAAGAATGAATGATAGAGAATGTCTTGAGATCTGTCAGGATTGAACCGACTGAATTGCTCAACCTAAATGTTTAGGGTTTAGGGTTTATGTTACCGACCTATCTTTTTCCTATAAGTTCGATGTTGTGTCTCATATTGAAGGTGTTGGCAAATGTTGTATGTGTATCTAAGTGCAAAGATACATGATTCTTGCCAGACTAGATAAGAGGGTTGATACCTGCAGAGTGTGTATGCAGAAGAAAGGAACTAAAGCGGGTCTGCATTGGCATTGAGTGCTATTACCAAATCATTGTAATATCTGTTGATCTCTAATCACTTCAACAGTTGGAAAATCCCTTAACAGAGTAGCTTTAACCAGCTTGTTGTAAATCCTTTAACAGGGTGACTCAAAGCCATTGAGTTCATAAAATCCTCTAACAAGGTAACCCTTAACAGGGTTTAACCCTTAACCGGGTATTCTAGCCATCCCTTAACTGGGTGATCCCTAACAGGATCGGTTCCTAACAGAACCTGTTGTAACAGTCTTTAACCCTAATAGGCTCCTAACAGAGTGGACTTCTAAAGAGTTCAAAAATAGCTTGTGGGTACTCATCCCCACCGTGGTTTTTCCCAGTTGGATTTCCATGTGAAAAATTTGTGTGTCATATGTGATGTCTTTTTCATGTGATGCTTTGTTGTTTTTCTGTCAAGTGGTGAATCATGTTGATCTAGCAAGTTATTATATTTTTGATGATAGATTACCTGTTTATGCACAAGGATAATGTGGAAATGAGGGTGTAGGTTGTGTGGTAAGATAAGTGTTTTCGGTTTATATCTTTCACAGTCTCATTGTGCTTAATCGGTAGTAATTTGGTTTATGACCGGTGTTAGTGATTGCCAGTCAAATTCACTGATTGCAGTCAAACTGGTTCAAGAAAAGTTTTTGTACATGTACTGATTCACCCCGCCCCCTCTCAGTACTGGTTTGGTACTCACTGTTCATCATTGTGTTATCATTATTAACCAGAGTGATGCTTTTAACAGATAAAGGAACACATATGACAAACAATATGGTGCATAAGATACACAGTCTAGCGCATTTGCCACAAACAACAACGATTACAAGGTATAGAGTAGCCCATATACAAATCAGTATGGCACATATGTTCAATAGTTTAGGCATATAGTTCTTAGATTAGCGCATATACAAAAGTGAACAGAAAACATCTCAGACACAAGAAAAAGATTACGACTAAGTTTGGAAAACATTATGACCTAAGTTTTGACTCAACACGGTGAAAATTTAAGCGTTTAAGTCATGAGATCAAGGCAACAACACAAGATAAGAAAAACAATGTCCAAAGACTTTTGTTCAATAGCTCATGGTAGAAATTTAACCCGGACTCCTCAAACTAAAATCCAACATAAAAGCAAACACATACGGGAGTTAAAGAATATAGAATGATATTTCACGGGTGTAGACATATAAATTTGACCACCTACTTAAATAAATATTTAATATTTATTTAAACATCCCCCTATTAATTAAATCATATTTAATTAATTTCTTCATTTTCATCTATTTGATTAAATGAATAATTCAATTTATTTAATTAAATTCATCTAACCCCTTTCTAGCCTTTAATTAAATAAATCACTTTATTCAATTAAATCTCCCTTTCACCATTTTAATTAAATTTGCATTTAATTAAATTTATCCTTACATATTTATAAATCAAATTTATTTATAACCCCCCCCCCCACTTGCATTTTTCTACAAATGCAAGTTGCATCTATTTTGATTGAAATAAAACATTTTTTATTTTAATTAAAATCCTATTTCTCCCACTTGCCTCCTAATCATTCTTATAGAACCTCTCTAATCTCAATCAATTAGCCTTAACTCTTCCAATCATGTCACATCCCTAAATTTGGGGACGTCACTTCTCAAATTTGGAAGAAAGTCTTCTAAATGCAATAAAGACTTTATTCCTTGAACAAGTTAACTTGTTGAGTTCCCCAAATTTGTCCCCAAAGTCCTTTTAACCATTAATGGTTAATTCAACACCCCACCCACCCCCCCCCTTCATGGTTAGATAATATCTCTCTAACTTGATCTTCATCTAGCTCAAGGGTCTCATTAAGCACTCATGGCTTTGACCCTAGTTGTCCCATTTAACCCTTGCACAAGAGTTTACCCCTTGGGTAAAAGCTTTATCCAATGGATGACCCTAACCTAACCATAACCCAAACTCCTAAGGTGACCTTCATGTCTTCTCAGGCATGTAGTACCTCTTGCATCTCCTCTCAAGCCACTTCTTGTTGACAATTATCACCATTTCATTGGTGAAAATTATAAACATGGATTGAGTAAATTTCAATCCTAGCCATTGTTAAGATTATTGAGTCTTAACCATCCATTTCCCTATTTACTCTATAAATAGAGCTCACTCTCTTCATTATCCATATCCAAGTTTCATGCATCTACATTATAATCTAATTTTATCAAGCATTTTAGCCTCTCTTTGTTAGAATAGCATTTTAGCATTTAGAAGCATTTCATATCATAGTATATCCATGCTAGTATATCTTGCTAGGATAGTTTGTTAATAGCTTTATCATATCTGTAGCGTCCTAAAATTGCGACACTTGCAATTTCGACTGCATTTGGGTCTTCACGATGGCGATGCAACACGAAACCTGAATGGAGACCCCGAAACTTGTTCATGACATCAAAAACTGCATTTTTCAGCACCCTGGCCTGATCCTCCTTGCACCCCGTTGTCCCTGGAGGTGGGACCATGGCGCCCAGCGCCCTGGTCCCTGGCCCTATTTTGGGCCCGGTCTCTTTTGGGGCATCGGGTCTTTAAGTTTGCAAATTGGAAAATAATGTTTCTAGGTCGGCCTAAGGTCGGGAAAATTAGTCTATCAGCCCTAATTGACAGATATATAAACTACTTTTCCTCTCCTAGAAAGAGAAAAAGGAGGAGGACATATGTGAGCAAGACGCGAAAGTGACATTCAAACATTCAAGCATTCAAGCATTCCTTCAAGCAATTGAGCATTCTAAGTCTCCATTCAAGGCTAAGTGTTGCATTCAAGACAAGGATTCAACCATTGAAGAGGAGATCACATACAACATACAACATACTACATACATTACACCTTCGCATGTAAGAATACAAACATTCTTACAACAAGGTATCAGTACTTGTTTACATTACAAACATTTACATTTACAGCATTCTCATTTCTTGGTTAATTCCAAAACCGGAGTTTGACCTAAAGGCAAACCCCTCATCCCTAACCCCCCAATCGTCCTCTCTTTTCTGTGTGTAGGTTGCAGGTACGCGGCTGTAATTGAAGATCTGGAATCCTTATGCAGAGACGAACAGATCCCCCTTCATTTCGTGGATTTTTCGGAGGACCGTGTGCACTCCGGGCCCCATCGTCCTGTCAACTTTCGCTCAAATTTGCAGAACAACACCGTCTTGACATTTTACTGCTAATTCCAGGTCCGCGGCTTCATCCCATATCCCTATCTCTGTTTATAAACGAATTTTTCCTACTTTACATGCATTCCTAGTTCAATCATTCTATCTACATTTCTTTACAAAAGAGGGTATCCTTGATGTCTTAACCCTTGAAACTCATTTAGAATCCAATCTTGCATTGCGTGGGATTGGATCTTGTGGGTTTCAACCCCTCTTTTGAATGTAAAGTCTCCCCTAAGTGAAAACCATCAACCCTAGTGACTCTCCCTTCTCTCTCTTTGGAGTTGGGGAGGAGGACAACTAGGGTTCGATTTTTCCGCTTTACATTTTGGTGAACCTGACGTGAACATCCTCATTCTGATTATTCATGGTTAGATCTGAAAAATTTGCTTCCTTAATTACATTTCCATGTTTGATCTTTTGCAAATTTTAGAGGTTAATTGCATAAAAACCCTAAAATTTTCTAATTGAGCTTGTGAAATGTTTAATTGTTAATGCTTGTTTCAGATCTACCCTTCTATTGCAAATTGTCAATTCATATTTGTGCTTTAATTCTGAAAATTAAGTGGTTAAATGTCAAAACCCTAATTTTTAAAACCTTCTTGGTTCAACCTTTGACTGATAATTCCACTGATCAAAACACTTCCAAATCGGCTGTAACTTTGGATTCCGCAATAAAATCACAATATCTTTCATCCCTGAAAATTTGGAAAAAAGTTGCGAGGACCGTGTGCACCCCGAGCGCCATCCTCCCTGACATTTTTTCTAAAATCTCGGGAGCTAGATCTTACTGTATTTTTCTACTAAAATCCAGAATCTTGGCTGATTTTATCAATTTTAACACTTTCAAAATTAAAGTCAAAGTTGGTTTAGCGATTGCTTGGATTGAGGCTTCTAATCATTCAAAAATTGTTGAAATTAAAATTCATATCAAAATTGTGTTTCTTAATGTCCTAAATCTAAAAAGTGTGTTGGCATTCATTCGAAATTTCAGTGCTTTATTCAAATTTTTGCAGTTTGTGACTTTTGAAATTAAATGTTTAATTGCAACAACCTTGATTTCCACTTTCAAATTTGAATTTTGCATGAAATCGAGTCAACTTTTAAATTTCAAAACTTGCATTGCTTTCAGTATTCCCTCTAAAATCATAAAATTCAAAATTTCAGTTTCCCCCTTTTTTTTCAAAATTCAAATTTTACATTTTTCAACAATCTTGGTAGGGTTCAATTTTGAGATTGCAACTTTAATTTGGCCTATCTACAGATCGTAAAACCACTCAATTTTTTCAGATTAGCTTTAAAATCATCATAACTTTCATCCCTGAAAATTTCAAAAAAAGTTGCGAGGACCGTGTGCACTCCGTTCGCCACGGTCCTGGACATTTTTTCTGAAATTTTGAGAGATTGTCCTAATTGCATTTAACAGCTTAAATCTAGGAGATTGGCTGATTTTATTGAAATTTGCTACCTCTAAAATTCAAAATCTTCTCTCTCTCTTTAGTGAATGAGTTTTACAACAATAAGCCCTACTTACACTATTCTCGTTAGACGAAGCCTTAGAATTAAGTCCTTCCAAGGTTTAATTACTGAGGAGATGGAACCTAATTTGAATGGCCTATTTAACGAGGACATGAGTAATTCCTCTAATCCTCTTAATGATGAAGAAGCTCTCCATGAGGTTTATGTAGAAATACTTTCAAAATTGGATAACCAATTTGATGATTTTCGACAATGGATGTCTCAAGAATACCCCGATAGCGAAGCTCTTTCATTAATTGAGGGTCTAAAACGTATGGTTCAAAATGATAAGAATGGAATTGATATTTTGCGTGGTATTGCACACATTGTGGATTTGAATGTGATGCCTATGAAGAGTTGTGCCGAAACTTTAGGTTATACACAACCTCCTACTCAAGTTAATCATTCTATTCCTTTGACAACTCCTATTGCTAGTATACCTACTTTTACATCAAACATAATGACTACTTCAATACAAGACATTCCACCTATGATCACCAGTCATGGGGGCAATCCCTCTTCTTCAATCAACCCTCTTCCTTCATTCAATCCAACTTCTTCATTCATTCCTTCAATGAGTGTTCCTATTTCATCTCCACAAATGAACATGACACAAGGGGGCAATTCGTTTAATCGTTCCATTCCTCCTCGTAGTGTTCCTCCTTTCCAATCATCTCCTATGACTAACTATCATAGTGTCCCGCCACCTTACTCTCTACCTTCTTTCAATAACATAACACCTCCATCACAATCTAACATGTCTAATATGAACTCTTCGACTGAAGCGACCATTAACAATCTTGCACAAACTGTCTCTTCTTTACAGCAACAAATTGCCTCTATGAATCAATCTAAGTTTAGTGTGCCCACATTTGATGTTGCGAGCCCACTTTCTCTTGACATTGTTCGAGCTATTCCCCCTAAACATGTTGAAATTCCACATTTGGAGCTTTATAATGGTAAGGGTGATCCTCTAACACATGTTAAGACCTTTCAAACAATATGTACCGATTTTGCTTATGACCAAAGGTTGCTTGCAAAACTGTTTACTAGAACATTAAGAGATAAAGCCCTACAATGGTATTGCTCATTGCCTTCCTATTCTATTTCTTCTTTCGAACAACTTGCAAATGCTTTTATTCAACAATTTCAAAACAATATAAGTCCTAAAGTTACTTTGATTGATTTAATGCATTGTAAACAAGGTGTTAAAGAAAAAGTGACTGATTTCATTGGTAGATATAAGCATTTGCATGCTCAAATTTCCTTTCCAGTACCTGACAATGATATTCAAAGAATCTTTATTTCTAATTTACAAAAAGATATTAGAGAAAAACTTCTGTTTTCTGAGTTTACTTTTTTCCAACAGTTGTGCGCAACTCTTCACAATTATCAACTGACTGTGAGTCAAATGGAACAAGCAAATCCTATGGCTCCGAGTGATAAGGGTGATAGTATGTGAGGCCCTACCCTGATTCAGTTTGACATTTTCAGTTATTTGCATATTGAGACTATTATGGATGCTTTATTTTATGCATTATGGACTTAGAACACATATGATACCATGATTTGGACCGCACTGACATTTGTTGATGTTTTATTTCATGCATGATGATTATGGAACCTTAGATATGTTACTAGAATAGAATTACATTATGATGGTGAATGTCATTTGCGGGATTTTATTTTGATGAAAGAAAAATGATGCATATTTATGAATGGTTCATTTTTGGGAAATTATGTTGTTTGCTTATGTGAAATTGAATGTGAAAACAAATGAGATATTGAATCATTGTTGCCTAATGTATGAGTGTTTGAATTGCAATGGAATCCATGTATTTGATTATGAATAATTGTGATTATTTGGAGTTACTAATGTGTTAATTGAGATGCGCAGGAAATTATCCTTGTGACCATGGAATTTATGGAGAATCAAGCCTAGACCAATGTGCGTTTGTTAAGCCGGGAGTTGTCTATTTGGAGAGACAACACCCCTCCCCTTGTAATGTATTTTATTTGTGATGTGTATAATGCTTGAGTGTAAAATTTAATTTATATGTAATTGTGTAATCCTTCAAGAGACCCATTTTCCATGTGTGATTTTTATATTGTAATTTTGTTGTGTCACTTGACACATGTGCTGATTAAGTGTCATTGATGTTGACTTGTCTCTTGGAGGGAGTTTTGTTTCTACCAAAGCCATTCAAAACCTTGAGTGTGGTCCCAAATTTGTCTTGGGTAGGGAGTCATGGGAGTGGTCAACTCATGCTTGACCCGTAGGTAAACTTCAGTGGAGTTTCCAAAGGGTTTAATGGACTCCTAGGGTAAGTTTTTAGGCTTTTCCAAAGGTCCTAAGGGTATACCTATGGGTTAGGGGTGTTTTGCAACATGTGGCTTCTCCCATGTGACTATGAAGTCACTTCAAAAAGTGATAATTCCAAGATGCACGAAAATTGAACTTAGAAAGTTCTCCCTAGGATAGAGAACCTTCCCTTTAGGAGTTAAACTCTCTTCCCCATCCTCTTCCACCTTTTCCCTTTCCAATTTGAGTAATGTGCAAGAGTTTGGGAAGGGCAACCAATGGGAACTCACACCTCACCCAAGGGGTTGGGAAGTGTGTGAGAAGCCTTCTTAGGGAAGAATTTGCAAACTTAGTGAGTAATCACCCACTCTCCTTCCTTGGAGATTTTGCTTGTTTTGAAAAAGTTAGTAGGAGTTGGCATTTTTAGTGGAATTTTGGGAGAAAAGATAGTGGAAATTGGGCAGCTCATCCCCAACTAAAGTTAGCAAACCTTTTGGCAAAATAAGGTTGGTTACTCCCTTCTTTCTCTTGTTATGTTGTAAATGATAATTTGTGTTGTTTTTTGAAATGAAAGAGTTGTTTGTAAGATTGTGCTTATGAAGTTTTTGGTTGAAGTTAATATGTGTAGTTTGCTTTTCTATGTATTTGTTTGTGTTCCTTGTGGTTTTTGGGAGTGTCCAAGATCTCCTA